>NC_141926.1:8756590-9059621 GCF_057802395.1 Ceratotherium simum simum
TTTAAATACAAATATTATTACTATGGATTATATTAGATATCTATAGAGAAGAAACTAAAGAAGAAAAATTAACAGTGTAAGCTCATTTTATTATAACAAGTGGGAACGAAGGGTGTTTCATAAATGAAATCTAATCTGAGTATCTGAATCTTACACCGTTTTAAACATCTATTTTTTGTTTCCACCATTTCTGGGGGACTAAAGAACCATAGTGCCCTCCTCTACTTTCTTTTTTGACTTTATTTTATTGTTTGTGAGGAAGATCAGCCCTGAGCTAACATCTGCCAATCCTCCTCTTTTTGCTGAGGAAGACTGGCCCTGGGCTAACATCCATGCCCATCTTCCTCTACTTTATATGGGACGCCGCCACAGCATGGCCTGACAAGCGGTGCATCAGTACGCGCCCAGGATCCAAACCTGGGAACCCCAGGCCGCCGCAGCGGAGCGGGCGCAATCAACTGCTTGCGCCACCAGGCCGGTCCCTCCTCTATTTTCTTAAAAAGGCGTTTGCTAAATAAAATTTAACCCCATGTTTATCAGGTAAAGCCAGCATTTCTGAACACGAGTTGCTATGTATACAGGCCTACTAGAACTTCTATATTTAACTGATCCTAAGGTCTCTATCTCAAAATTGATGGCATCTTATATTTACACTTGGCAGCAATTTGTTTCTTGGTGGCACATAAAATAACTGTGTCTTATAATCATTGTCATCTTAGGTTTGATTAGGAATAGTATTAAAGAAGGTATAATTAGAAGGTGTCTGCCCATCTATCAACTGGCCCTAGACTTCACTATTTTCATAATTCTTCTATCTCCTCTTTTTGTTTCCAGAAGAAACACCATATGACAATGAAACAAACACAGGCTCTGGAGTTAGGCAGAGGTAGGTTCAGATCCTAGCTTCAGAGCCCTGGGGCCTTCGGTACGTTACTCTTTGTACAAACCATCTGTAATACAGGATTCTACCAACTTCCTTACAAGACTGCCATGATTATTAAGGATAATGGAAGAAAAGCACAAGGAACATGGTAGGAGTTCAATAAATAGTGGCTATTATCCCTTTTCTGTTGTAATAAGTCTAACAGCTTCTAATGCTGCCAAACTGACAAATAGCCTAGGGAGGAGCCTAGGCGAGATCTTGGCTCACACATTCCAAAAATGGTTCTATAACCATTAACAACATATTAGCCTACTTCTAACTTTTGAGCTATATTAGAAATGGTTAAAGTTACCAGAAAGAGGACTCTGGATAAACACGCATCACTAAAGCAAACAAATGGCATGTCTAAGTTGCAAGAACCGAGACTGTTCTCCTTTGTTTCTAAATTGTACAGCAGCTGGAATGCACATTCCCAAAGATTTAGAATATCACTGCCAGATCAAGTAACTTCTATAAATCTATGTCCTCCAACAGAAATAAACAGCTGAATTTTTAATCACCCACTTTAAGATAAAATCAACATATTTTCTTACAAAAACAACCATTAACTCAAATTTCTGGTCTGGGTGTGGGCATACTGCTTTGTTTGCCTGTTTGTTTGTTTACCTATATAGTATTTCATTTCAGTGTCATGTTTGTTCATGAGCTCAAGAAGTCGCACTTCTATCTGGGCTTGATTCAGAAAAGCCTTCTTGTTCTTTATTATTTTAATGGCAACCCATTCTTGTTCCACCCGATCATATGCCTTTACAACCTAAAAGAGAAAAAAGATGAATAATCTTCTAACTTCATTAATGGCAACAGTTTCACAACAGTTTACAATTAATTCACCTTAACTGTACATTTCCCTAATTCTCACTTTTCTGACCTTCCTAATTAGAAGAGATCCTGTTCATTTCCATTCAATACCATCCATTCTGCTACTTTACTGTCACTTTAAGTCACTTTTCAATTGAATTTCTTTTGCACTCTTACAGTATTTCTAAATATCTACAAAATAGATAACTTTCTTAACAAAATTAGATTATCTTCCTCCTTCAGCAATAAATTATGAATCTTGCTAAGTGCTTTGGTTTTTCACCTTCCTTACTAAATAACACTATATAACAACTCTTCCAACTACTCTTAATGAGAGAAAAACCTGGCTTAAGCCCCAAGCACATGTGTGAAATATTTAAAAGTTTCTAAGTTATCTGAGAAATGGAGGTAACTTTCTAATTTTAAACTAGATTTTCATAGATAAAAATGTAGGCATGTAACAGAAGAATTAGTTTACACTAAAAAAAAACAAATAACATTACCAGGAAAGTTCCACAAAATAAATTAAATGCTATAATTAGGGGATTTTGTTAAGTTTTAAAATCAGAATCAATGCTAAGGAAAGCAAAGTGTTCAAGAGAAAATCACCATGCAGACCTCTCATTTTAAGTTTTACTCATTTAAAAGGAGTTTCATACTATTAACAAGGAGATTCACAAAAAAATTAGGAAATCAATACATAGATAAAAGAAAACTATATCTCTACAAATCAGAAACAATCACTCTGATTAAATGTTGCTATATTTATAATATTATAAATAGTCTGAATGGGTAAGTTTTAGATACATTTTCTAGCACATTCAGAAAGTCTAGAGATATAAGTAGAACTCCAAGTGATTCCAATGTGTAGGTTACCACTGGAATAGAAGAGAATGGAATGCATGTTCCAAGATCTACGTCATTCAAGGTTAAATATATTGTCAATGACAGATTATAAACAGTTCAGCTGAAATCAAACTTGGAATGAAAAATGCAATTATCTCTGGTTTCACCCAAATCTAAAAAATACTATCATCCACTGTCTTTCAAATCAGACGCTAACCACGTAAATGTCTGACCAAGTGGTTGTGATATTCTTCTGTTTCACTGAGTATATTGACTGCACCAAGAGTTGCAGTTCAGTGCCCAGATCCCAATGGTCTCCGGGACAAAGGCCACTCACAGGGGCCCAACTATTTACTGACTTAGCAAATAGTTAACAGGTTAAATGCTAAGGCAATGGTTTTCAACCCTGAATTACACATTCAAAAGGCAGTTTTTAAAAGCACCAATGTCCAGAATCCAGTCACAGAGATTCTGATTTAATTGGTTTGGAGCCTAGGTATCAGTCCTTTTTTTTTTTTTTCCTCCAAAGCTCCCCAGGAAATTTCAATGTTCAATCAGGATTGATAACCACTAGCTTAAGAAATGAAGGAGCCCCTTTTTTGATAAGGATCTGGCAGAGAATTTAGAGAAAGTCTGACCAAGCCTATATGGAAGACGTTATTTGGTGAGTGACAGGCCCTGAACCTGAAAACACCTCAGCCGAGGAGGGAGGCATCCGTCTGCCTGGTGACTTGGAGTTTGATGTCCAATAGGCCTGTATTTGCATACGTTTACTATGCTCACTTGCTGTTAAGAATCAGAGTCTGAGAAAATTAAAGTGAAGGGGAGGAGGAAAACATCACTCTGGGTTCAAAGACTGAGTATTTAGGGAAAACTAAGTTTAGAATAGGCTGTATGGCCACCATTTTGATGGTGGACATCCTCAAAGTTAGAAAAATGTCCTGTTGAGAGCAACTATCTAAACGTTGGTATAATTTTCCAGGTGGAGACAGCAATCCCTATTATCTAGGGTGCTCACAGTCTTACGTTAAGAGCTGGACCTCAGACAAGCCTTTCCTTAAGAGGCTCTGATACAGAAGCAGAAGCTGCTTCTGACAAAAAAGTAATACTTTCATAAAGAGGGACTCCTAAAATACTGGGAAACCCCTGACTCAGAAGAAAGAGGTTACAGATCAAGGAAAAAGTCCCTGAATTATGTACAATTACCAAAATTCCTTGAAATCACAGAAAGGGGCAGATATCTTATACATGTGACATCAGGCCTGGTAGAGCCACAATGGAGTTACAAAGTTTTCCTAACAACCCTGTTCATACTTCCTCACAGGTTTAAGAGCTTAGATTTTATGGGTCTAGACCTATGGTTGCTAATGGCCTACAGTACACTTTACATCCTAAGCATGATTAGATTGACACATGATGAATTTTTCCACAAGTTGAAGAGGCATATTTTGCTTTCTCTTAGGGCAGGAACAGATAAGAGCAAGCATGCAGGTTTCACAGTTTAAAACACCAAAAATAACAATACATTTTAAAAAGGTAGTTCAGGAAAAGTCATTTTGAGCCCCATTCTATCCTCATCCCAAAAAAGTCAAAAGAAGTATTTAGACTGTAGGTTAATAATTGACTCACTGCACAAAGGTTGCAAGGCAAAGGAGCCTGGGATTAACGGTAAATCACACCTCAAACAAAACAGAGCCCTGTGACTAGATGAGAGAGGAGGATTTATAAGTGGGAACAGCTGGGGGATCCACAGCCAAAGAGAAAGCTTTTTAAAAGTACAAGGACAGAGGTCTGATAGCTCTTGATCTGGGCACCATTGATACAAGAGACTAATGTATGTAGGGTTTTATGCTTTGTATTGGGGCTGGGTGGGCAGGTGAGGAGGGGTGAGTTGTGAGTGGAGAGAAAAGGCCAGGAACAAAAAGAAAAAACCAGGTCCACTGGAGTTCCTTCCACACTTTTCCTGGTAGAAGCTGCCTGAGTGATCCTTTCCATCAGCATTACCCCAATGATCACAGTATTAGCAACACTGAAGCTGAGAGGACTGGACGAACAAAACCTGAAGACCATCTGCCCATTCAGAGGCCTGATATAGTTAGGAGATGAGCTGAGAGAAAAACCCAGGCACAGCCACTGGCTTTCCAAGCCTCCAAGAGTGAGAGGGCACCTGAAAATGCTAATTCTTTTCTCTTTGAAGATGAATATCAGACAGGAAGGTAATTATCTCTAGCACATATAATGAAGAATCATCTATAAACCACACAAAGCCCATATAAAAGAGGCAATACTATCTACTAGTGATCAAAACCAACCGCTTAGTCTTTAGTAAAACACGTACTGGGTAGCTATAGAAAGTAAGTAAAGGAAAAAAAGTCTAACAGACTTTTTTATAGCTGGTACAGTTTTACTATCTTTATAGAGAACTACAATAATCCAAATACATATCTGTTGTTTACATCCATTTACAAATATTGAAAGCATACTACTGAGGAAAGGGTGTAACAACATGATTCACTAAGGAGTTCCTTCTAATTTATGAAATTCAGCATTTTCCATTAAATTACCTGTCCAAAGGAACCTTTGCCTATCAAGGAGTCAATTTCGTAACGATCCATCCACTTTTCTCCGTTTTTTACAATATAATCATAGTTATCATCGTCATAACCATCATTGTAAACCTTCCGCTCCTTCTTATGACTAGAATCGTCTCCCTGGCCCTGTTGGTGTCTTCGCTTCTTTTTTGCATAGTAAACCTGAAACGAGAATATCTAGTGTTAACTGTATAATTTAAATCATTACTGGGGGCGTTCGGGGGGGAGGGGGCAGCATATGTCAAGAGTATGTATCAGACAAATCTGCTATCAATAGGATTTGATGAATTTTTATTCTTTATACCAAACATTAAAAAATGATTTTCTACATAAAAATAAAGAATTTTCCATAGTTGCTCTTTGAATTACAGAATAACACTGATTTATAACCAATGAAAAATGTCTACAGTGAAATTCACTTTAAAATTATACTGTTTATACATTTTATAAATAGATGTTAAGTGACTAGTCCAAAGTATCCCATTCAAGAAGAGTAACAGGACCCAATTTACTTTCACTAAACTAAGGTATAATTTATATACAGTGAGGTGGCATAGACCTTAAGAGTGTAATATGAGGGACTCTGAAAAAAATGTATATGCTGATGTAATCAACAAATGCCAAACAAAATAAAGAACATTTTCATCTTTCTCATGTTCAAGTTCCCTCATGTCTGCTTCCAGTCAATCCCAATTTTATATTTGATCTTAAGGCAAAAGATTTTAAGAATGAAAGTTTAAATGTAGGTGAACTGATGTTTTACTAACATAAAAAGGCCCTCTGGGACATGCCTAGTTAAGCCTATTCTAACAATTAATGAAAAATAGCCACTCCCTCCACTTCGCTTCCCTCCCCCAGACACTAAAGGCCATAAGCCTTGTAGTTGATCACAGATTGAGTTATTTTCCTTATATCTGTTTTTCTTATAGTTTCTAAGACCAGTAAAAAATAATAGGTAGACTAGGCAATAGCCCATGTAATTGGTAACTAACTTTGAGGAAATTATATATTACACTACACAGAATAACATCTGAAAAACTCTAGCTTATAAGGTGGCAAAATAGTTAAAAACAAGCTTCACCGAAGTTAGTTACGGTTAGCAATAGTTAACAGTAGCTTTGTTAACAATCTATCAGATATTAACAAATTGACATTAATAAATTGTTAACAATTTATCAGATATTTTCACATAATCAAAAGCTGGTTTTGCACACCTTTTATAACACATTGATTGTGTATAAAATCCAACTCATAAATGTCCCTCATTGAGTTTTTCTAAGTTTATGTTGCCACATTACCAGAGTAATGTAATTAACAGCATCAAACTGCTATAAAATGTATACATACAGAAGACTATCTTTTTAAATAGCTGGTAGAGATAAGCCTTTAATGTGAAAGGACGTAGGGCTCCCACTGGAAGAGGAGAGAAAGCACCGAGACGTCCACTCTTCTCCAGAGAAGCTCATTTAATAACTAATGACGGAGCTAGAGTTGAGACTAGAAGCAACGGCAATCAAGCCAAAGGTCTAAGACACCAGAAAAATAACTTTTGGAGACAAAGAGCCAAGTTGGAAGATGAGTAATTCAAAGTGCTGTCTATGCTTTTTATCCTACTTACTTTCACCAAAAAGGTTTTTGGATATCTTACAATGAAAAGATACAGATAAAAGAACACATTTAAAAAGACTATTTAAAACCACAGAAATATAGTTACATCCAATAAACTAGGCCAAATGCCTGTTAACTGGGTATTAAGTATATCTCAGAGATTCCTGACATAAATGGCAAAAGTAGAAACAGATATGTAAAATTTAAGCAAAATTCTAACATATACACACTTTTATAGTGTTATTATTCCCTCCCTTTCTCCTTTCTTGTTTTGGAGAAGAGTTATTATAGAAATGATAACTCAGCATATAATTAAGTACAATTTTGAAAAAAGGGGGAAGTTATCCACAATTATCTTAATTTTTTGCAGTCCTTATTAATACATCTTCTTTCTTTTAGATAATTATTTTATCCATAAATCATTAACTTACCAGTCTTCACAATAATCATCAATATGACCATCACTGGGAATAAAAAAAAGCTTAGTGACCTTAAAGAGGTCACAAAATAACTTTTTTCCCCTGCTCTATTGCAAGATAGATGCTGTTATAACAAATCAATAGTCTTACCTCATTAATATGCTTATATGTTTTGATCAAGTCAACAGAAAGTTTTCTCAGGGGAGCAGTTGCTGGATCACGGAAGGTTTGGGGCATCCGCCTCTGTAACATGACAATATCAGGCATCACCTTAAATAGACAGAAAAGACTAGCACTTTAACTATACTGCACTGGTATAAATTCCCTCTTCTGTAACCTGTGTGTATGTATTAAAAAAAAGATATCTACATCAGAAGATGATACATTCTCTCTCAGTTATCTCTCTCAACCGGATTCAAATGAAGACAACCACTGGAACAAATGGATGAAATTAGAAGATCATATGCCCAGCTGCCCAAGGCTTCAATCCTGTTCCCCATGTTAAACAGTGGGATTACAGGCATACGCTTGGTCCAGGAGACATGCACCATGCCGCCCAAGAGGGCTTCTGCACCATACAATTAGCCCAAGGAAAAATTTCTTCTGAATTATTCCTAAAGCCTGACCTGGTTCACAACAGGCAAAGACAAACCCAACTTTCAGGTTCCCAAGACAGAATTTCAAGACCCAGTTAGGGCAGGGATTCTTTTGTTCAACGTTGTATTCCTTTTGCCAAAAACAATGCCTGGCACGTAGTCAGTATTTAATAAATATTTCTTGAATAAACAAATGAATCCATAATACCAATACCTCTACTTACAATTACAATTACACTAGGAGCTGACCGCAAAAAGTTCCAGAGGACACCTTAAAGCTAACGAAACTTTCTTTTAAAAAACTCATTTCAACCATACGCCATTAATCCCTTCCACCCCCAATCCTAAGCCACATCTCTTTCATCATCCAATAGACAGTCAGAGTTCAAACGTGAGCTTCCCGCTAGAGAAGGAACATGAACACCCTCTATACACACACCCAGGAATGTGGCAGCTAGCATGTCTAAGATCCTGGATGGCTGTTCTCTCCTCACTCTTCCACCATGTGTCATGCCTCAGTTAAGGGGTTCCCAATGGGGCTTCCTGCAATCAACACAGCCTCAAAACCAACTAATTACATCAAGGTACCTACAGTCACTACCACTAGCAATCTTTGGGTTCCTGTCTAGCTCTTACAGACATTTACACCAGTAAAATCTACTGAGCCAGAAACACCTGATGTAGCCCCTCTCAAAGGACATTCGGGTCAATTTGAGGGGCAAAGAGACCATAAACACATCATACCAAGCCCTCACAGAAATGTTTAGAGTCCTGTGATAACTAACTAAGTTAACTCACACTAACAAAAAAGAAGAGAGGAGGGTTGTAAGGTGAGAGCGGACAGAACAGGAAAGAATCACCGTCTTGGTGGTACAAAAAGATGGAGTGATCAGAGCAGTTACCTAGGTGCGCTTTCTCTCAAACCAACAGTGACATCAGCTTCCTCTGCATCTACACTCAAATTCTTCTAAGAGCTGTTGTTCTCCAGATGGTAAATTCACTGCATTACTGTATTAAGTCAATAATTATCATCTCTTCCCATGATCCTCTCTCCTTCTTAAAGTTCCAAATAAGGTTTAAGGGGAAAAAAACCTTCTGTGATTATAACTACTTGTCTGAAAAGATAGTAGGAATTAATAAGAAAACCTGAATTACTTCATTTTTCAAATATATATTGTTTTATTTTCCTAAATATAAAGAGTAGGTACAACTAGGTCCACAGAATATTTTATTCTTATACTATTCCTTGGAGACTTAATTTAATGAATAGACAATATCAGTAAAAAGCATGTCAATTATTTTTCTGTGAATGAATGCTATAAATATTTAAGGTAATGAAAGAGGTTTCCTTTAATGTATTTCCCTTTCTATTTTCTGAGACCCTGGCATTGTTTTCATGCAAGTAATTTACTCGGCAAGACCCTTCTTGGATTACAGGAATGTAGCCTTCCTGTGAGGTTTCACAAAATCTGCATCAGTGAAATATTTCATCACCTCTGTAATCAAAGTTGATAGAAGGTGTAACTATTGTTAGAAGCAAACAAATTACTTAAGTAGTTAATAATAAAATAAAAATAGTAGTAGCAAGTATTTGCTACACATTGTTTTGAGCCTGGATATTTTTACGTCTCTCACATAATCCTCTCAACAATCTCATAAGAATAAGTAATATTCCCGTCACCAGTTTACAGATGAGACACCTGAGTCTCTGATGTAAAATTACTTGACCAAGGTCCTAATAAGGCCAGTAAAGAACACAGGGGAGATGAGGGCTGAGGCAGTCTCACACCTAACCCCACACTCTGAACCCCAACACCAGGCCAGGAGCTCCCTATCAACTCTAGGCCTGTATTCTACCCTCTTGGTTGAGTCATTTTTGGGCAATCTGTTGGGCAAAATAATTGAGCCATGCATAATAAATACCAATAAAACATGCATTTATTAAATTAATTATGTACAAAACCGTGAACGTGTTTAAGTTTTTAACTTGCCCATTTACAATTCCACTGGTATTTCAAACTTCTGAAAAAAGAACAGTGACTAGATCTTTCCAGGACTAATTATGCTCACTCAAAACACCAAAATCACAAAATCAAGGAAACAATTTTAAATGTATAGAACATACATGAAATTGGACATGAACATAATTTTGACTGAGTAACGATGTTTTTCTGCACTTAGTGAGTGTGTGCTATGTGCCTGGCACTTCACAAAACATTGCTAACTTCTTCCACAACCGGCCAAACTCTGCCTACAAGGCCAAATCAATTAGCTAATTCTCAACGCCTTACCATATATTTCTGGCAATAGAAGGTACTATTTCAGGGGGCATCTGTACATATAAACCAGATGCATTCTCTCCACAAAAAATTGGCCTTCAGACCAGACTGTATTTCAGTGCTTCAAACAGCACCTTTTACAGAGTAGGTGCTCAAAATATGTGGAAAGAACAAACAAATTTCTACAAGCTAAATACTACTCCCTTCACTAATTTTCATTGTGATTTCGTTAGGTAATCAAATTTTCTGTTTTCCAATATTGTGCTGCCATAAGCACAAATTCAGAATAAGAAAGTTAATTTTTCCAAAAACTCAGTTACAAATCTATACTAAAACTCAAGGCCAGCCCTCAAGCATCTGAGGCTTTCTCCACCTCCTGCTGCTTAGAGTCACAAAGTCAGAAGAATGTACAGCAATGCAGCAAGCTCCCTTCTTACCCTTCCACAGCTGGAGGAAAGCCCACAGCGTTCAGAGGACCAAGGAACTCACCAAGCTGCAGGTGGCTAGTGTCCCCCCACCACCCCAGCATCCTCATTGCAAAAAGGAAAGTTGATAAGATATCCTCCTGCTGCCTCAGCTATCTGGCTCTGGGAGCTGGAAAAAGCCACACTCCCAGTGCTCACATCTCTTGACCTTTCTGTGTGAAGATACAGATCACAAAGCAAAAGAAAAGCAGTAGTATGCACCTCCTGCTTAGGTCAATTACAAAAGCTAAAATAATCTTTTTTTTTTTCCTGAAAAGATTCCAAAGTATAAGCTCTAGGACTTCATTAAAAAATTATTTTCTAGTTTAATAGTATTATCTATTCCATTTTATTTATATTTACCTCATATTTTCACATATAATGAAGAATTAGAAACACTATATTCTGCCTTTCTTGCTATTTTGAGAGCTCTTGATGAAGGTGAGTAGTGTATGTAACACATACCCAGAGGACTGGACTGGTACAGTTGAGAACGATGAGAGGCACTGTGAAAACTCCAATAGCCCAGAGAGACTCAGCATTCTAAACACCAATCATACTTTTCTACACTTACTTTTACTACTTTTCTCTTGTTTTCTAAATTTATCTAACAAAACTGTGTTTAAACTTACATGAAACATACACATATAAGAAAGATTAACTACCAAAAATAAAATGTTAAAGTGAGCTCATTTCAATTTACTTGTATAATAAACCTTATTTAAAGGATGACTGACAAGAAACAATGGAAATCAAATAATGAAATTATTCAAGTTTAGAGCTAGACAGCACTTTGGGGGAGTCTAGTCTAAGGTCCCAGTCTTTCACTCAAGGAACAGACAGAAGGGTCTGTGACCTAACTCAAGTCACACAGCCAGATCATGAGTCAAGACCTTGAGTCTACATCTTATGACTTGTGGACCATGCCACACCAGCACACAGTTTTAATGTTTTACACCTCAGTTAGAAGAAAGATCTCTTCTAATCTGACTGCCTTACTGGGTTCAGAAATTTCTAGAGTTTGGCAGAAATACTTGGCTGAACATTATCACTTAAAAGACAGTCTGTTTACATCATCTGAATCTTTAAAAATATTTTACAACTTAAAATGGAAAATAGTAAGTGAAGTATCTTTTACTTTAAAGTAATCCACAAATCAGATGTTAGTTGTATCTAAAAATAGGTACTTTGCTAACTAAATTACCTACTACAATAACATAACCATAAATAAAGGACTGGAATTTCTTTTAGCCCTCAAGAGAAGCCAGGTGTTAGGATTCAAAGTGCAGTGTATCTAAGAAGAAAAAAGCCTTGGCTGGACCCCTGAGTCTACTGCTTACACACTTGGAGAAGCCACAAATGGGAGCTCAGCCCCTTCAGCTGTAAAACAGATTAAAAACAGGCACCCTGCCTGATAGGCTGCTTTTAAACTAGCAGGAAAATGAATCCAAACATACTTTGTTCCTTAAAACTACAATGCAAACGGATCACTGTGCCATTACTGTTTTCTGGATGTAGAGAGAATTTTCTTCTGGTACACAACTAAACACTTTCCCAACTTGAACATTCTGACCAACTTGCTTTAATTCTCAAACATACAACTTCTTAATTTATTGCATAAAACAAATTCTTAAGTCCTGCTATAATTCAGCTTACTATTTAACTGTGAATGTTATTCACATGCTATATACATTTTATAAATGTAAAGCTAGTTCAACTATTAGCAAAATCTTATCATAATACAAACAATGGTGCACCCTAATAATAGTTACTTAACTACAGCCAATTGCGCATTAAAACGACCTATTATTGAATTAGAGAAAACACATTTCCTTCAAATAATCCAATATAAGACATACTTTGAAATTTTCCAACTTTTTGATCATCACTTGATACATTAAAAGACCTAAACAAAACAGTGGCAAACCAAATTCCTAAGTACATGGAAAACCAGTCGTTTTCAGTGCTCATCACACAATCAATCCCAGTGGGGAAAGAACTTGACTACAACTATAGCCAGTAAAAAAAATTCTCCCCAAACCAAAAATCAACGTAGCGGATGTAGTTAATTCCAGAGAATATTAAAAATACACACATACAGGGGCTGGCCCGCTGGCACAAGCGGTTAAGTGCGCGCGCTCCGCTGCTGCGGCCCGGGATTCGCCGGTTCGGATCCCGGGCACGCACCGACACACCGCTTGTCAAGCCATGCTGTGGCAGCATCCCATATAAAGTAGAGGAAGATGGGCATGGATGTTAGCCCAGGGCCAGTCTTCCTCAGCAAAAAAGGAGGAGGATTGGCGGATGTTAGCTCCGGGCCGATCTTCCTCACAAAAAAAAAAAAAAATACACACATACATACACATATAAATGCATATATGTATGTATATCAAGAGATTTCAGCATTTATTCTCTGTCCATTTTATGAAAAATTACTGACTCTCTAGTCAATATTAGAATGAACAGCATGGTTAATTTGCATTACATTATTTTTTTTAATTTTAAGGAGTTTCATATTTATTTTTATAAATGCGTAGTAAAGTGGTTTATAACAGCATAAAATCAGCTCTATAAGTCTGCTATAATGGAATCTGACTTGTTTTCCTATAACCTATGTTTTTCTACTTACCACCTTTCCATAAAAATAAGACAAGTTTAACTAATATTCTTTAGAAATAACTTTTTCTCTCCCTATTACAGAATGAGAAAATGTGATTACGTTTGAGTGTTTTTTAATTAAGTGAAATACATAGAAAAAAGGGAAAAAAAAAAAATTTTCAATGCAAACTTCTTAACATCATATCTTGTCAACCCAGAATCTCATATGACATGTAAAAGTGAAAACCATTAATGCATTTTGCCTATTTACTATTCTACCATTTTAAGGAGTAAACTACCATCATTCCAACAAATCATTTCTGATATGTCATGAACTTACCTGGTTAGTTAGAGGTTGCTGAATCTGGTCAGAATAAGATAAGGCAGAAACCTGTTGGTCACTTATGTTTGGCTGGCGACGGTCACTGTACTGATGTGAATGGGGCATCTGTCCAGCCATCTGAAGGCCAGCAGCATGGAATGAAAATGACGGTGCAAGCCGAACAGATGAAGGTTTGCATGCTGAAGTCTCTCCTCCTACGAAAAGATAATAAGTGAGGTTTAAAGGATGTTTTCATATCTAATGTTTGTATCTTTTGACCTATCTGATAGTTCCTTAAATATTAAAAACCTTTAAAACAAACAAGAATATGTCACTCAACGTAACACTTGTATGTTAAATGGTATAAAATATATATAGTGATTAAATGAGTATCTATAAATCTGTATTAAAAGAATATCTCAAGTAAATCTTTTTGTAAAGGAATAGGAATAACCTTTAATACTTATTTTCACATATGAGATTTTCAGCAATTGAGAACCATATGTTACATAAGTAATCTGAATTCTTGTGAAGTGCCTCTACTTTGAAACCAATTCAAAGGAACACTACCGAGATGATGCTTTGCATCTGCTAGGTGTATGGCCATCAATATCCCCAGCATTCCCCAAACCAGGTGAAAGATTTTTCCTAATGGTGTTCACTACTGACACAGGTAATTAAAGGTTGAGCATACAAAATACAAAAACAAATTCACAGGATGGTGGATTCCTCTGGACTCTTTCAACACAGTCCTAAGACAACTTAGACCTGGAAAGCTCTCCATAAGAATGAACAGTCAATAATTATCCCATAGGTAGGCTGGGACCATGGGCATGATTTTCATGGTACAAATGGGAAATTAACACTTTGGTCCATAAAAGTATTTGGTAGCTAACTATTAAAAGTTAATTCTTTCTTAAAAAAAGAAAAGAAAAAAGATCTTTCTTCTTATATTAAACCAAACTTGCAATCACAGACTAAAGCCAAAAGGTGAAGCATAAAACTCTAGTCAACAAACTCTGGACCCAGAATACTTGTGCTTGCCTTCCTGAAAAAACCAGCTAACTCCCACCATACAAGACCATACTGTTCAGCACCAGGGTGTTTTTTCTCAAGTCCACTATTTTTGAGACATACAACAGCACTGGACCAATAGTGAAGAGCAGGATTCTCAGCCAGGCTGCTGCAGTCTGAAATTTCAGCTCCAGGTGTACCAGCTGTGTGGCCTTGCACACCTAATTTCTGATACCGATGATAATATCTACCTCAAAAGGCTGTGGTGAAGCGTAAGTGCTTTAATACAAGTAAAGTACTTAGAACAGCTCTGGCTATTAATAAGCTCACTGTTAGCCTGTACTGTCATGTACAGTAAAGGATGATAAGGAGAGTACCCATTCTCGTGCAGCACCTAGTCTGCACTTGAATGCCGCCAACTGAAGAGAACTCTGCAAACTGAACAGAACAAAGCTCAATTCCCCCCAACTGTAAGTTCCACTTCTATTTTCTACCACAGCTAATGACACCATCTTCCACCCAGACAACCAGAATCAAAGCTCTGGGAGTCATGTTAGAGTTCTTTCCCTCCATAGAAAACCTCAAGCAAACAGCCACCCAATCTTGCTGATTCCACCTCCTATAGAACACTCAAATACAACATCTTTTTTTAATCTCCACTACCCCACGTCTCACTTAGATGACTAAAACAGACTGCTAATAGCTCTTTCTGTCTTTACTCAGCCCATTTGCAACTCCGTATTTCTTCAATGAGATGGTTAGAGTGACCTTTCTAAAATGCAAATCTCAAGTCCTCCACTCCTACTTAAACTTGAATATCACCTGCCTTAGCACTGCTTTTAGATCTTAGCTTGTGTCTCCCTTCATTACAGCATGAGGTCCTTACCAGTACATGATTAATAAATATCTGAGTAAGAAAAAGGACAATGTTCCGATGATGACAGATGGGATAACTTTTCTAACATTCCATTACTCATAATAAAAAAATAGATTCAGTCAATTCAATTATGTGGAGCAATTTTGTTCAGTTAAAAAAAAACAGGGGCTGGCCCGGGTGCATAGTGGTTAAGTTCACGCACTCTGCTTCAGTGGCCCGGGATTTGCAGAGGTTCAGATCCCAGGTGTGGACCTACGTACCTCTTATTAAGCCATGCTGTGGCGGCATCCCATATAAAGTAGAGGAAGATGGGCATGGATGTTAGCCCAGGGCCAATCTTCCTCAGCAAAAAGAGGGGAATTGGCAACGGATGCTAGCTCAGGGCTGATCTTTCTCACAAAAAAAACTACAAATTTATCCTAAGGAAATAATCAATGACATGCACAAAGATAGAGAAGAATGTTTATCCTGGTATCGTTTGCAACATCAAAAAATTGGAAAACTAAATGTCAAATAATGAGGGGGAAGGGAGGCTTTAAATCTGCACATTAAAAACACAAAAAACAGGGTGAGCCCTGTGGCAGTGGTAAAGTTTGGCACGCTATGCTTCAGCAGCCTGGGTTCGCAGGTTCAGATCCCGGGCACGGACCTACACCACCTGTCAGCCATGCTGTGGCAGCGATCCACATATAAAATAGAACAAGACTGGCACAGATGTTAGCTCAGGGTGAAATCTTCCTCAGCAAAACACACACACACACACACACACACACAAATAAGGGAAGGAATATAAATATATATGAAAAATATTGATGTCCTTGATATATAAATAGCTCCTATAAATAAACAGTAAAAACACTAAGGCTCTGAACGGCAAATTACTTAACCACTCTGGGTCTTAGTCTCCTTATCTATGAAGCAGAGGTATTACTACACTAACACTATTGCCTTAGGTTAGCCATAAAGGTTAAATGAGATACCACAAGTAGGCATGCAGAATGGAACCTGGCACATGACAAGCACTTTTTAAAATATTAGCTTCTGTTTCTACTATCAACCTCATTATTATATACTATGTTTAAACATTATAATATATATTGAAAAGCGCAAAAATCATTAGCATATAGCTTAAACAATTACCATCAATTGAACCTGTGACAAGAAAAAGAAATAGAACTTTTTTAATTTTAGCAATTTGTAAGGAAAAGACTTTCTTGATAGAAAAATGGAAAAGCAATCTGAATGGGTATTTCACATAAGTGGATATCCAAGTGGCCAATAAATAAATGAAAAGATGCTCATAGTCAGGAATATGATGATAGCTATGTTTTTTTTCTTTTTTGTCAATATATTTTGGATATGAGCCCTTTATTGGTTATAGGTGGTCTGCAATGTCACTCTCCTAATGGCGTTTACTGGTGAACACAATCTCTTCATTTTATCAACTTTTGCTTTAGAATTAGTACTTTTGATGTCTATTTAAGAAATCTTTCCTTATACCAAAGCCATGAAGAAATGCTATGTTATCTTGTAGAAACTGGGTTTTATCATTCATACCTAGATGGACAATGATCTTGGACTTGATTGCTATGTGTGTGTGTGACAGGAATCAAGTTTCATTTCCCCCAAAAATGGACATCCAACTGACCCAGAACCAATATTAAAAAGACCAACTTTCCTCACTGCTCTGCAATGCCATCTTTCTCATAAATCATATGCCCATACTGCTTGGATCTGTTTTTGGACTCTCTATTCTGTTCTACTGGATACACACTTACCTAGATTAATTATCTCTTTGTACAAGAATCAGACACTGTCTAAATTATGACAGCTTTAGAAGTTTTACTATCTAGTAGAGAATTTTGTTCTCCTCAAAATATAGTCAATATTTTAGCTATTCTTAGCCTTCTGCATGTCCATATATGTTTTAGAATTAGCCTATCAAATTCACCAGAACAAATAAACCTACGTTAGGATTTTGGTTGAAATTGCATTGTCTATATTGAACAGTGCTGTCCAACAGAATTTTCGGCAATGATGGATTTATCTGCACTGTCTGATAAGCAGCTACTAGCACTAATGGGCAGTCAACCAATTTTATTTTTTCCTTCTCAATCTTTATTCTTCCCCTTGCCCGGACCTCCAGTACAGTGATGACTGAAAGAGGAGATACAGGTACTACTGTCTCATTCCCAATCTCAGCAAGAAAGCTTCCAACATTTCTCCAATATTGTGGCTGCTGCAGGTTTTTAACTGATAACCATCATCAGATTAATGAAGTTCCCATCTAGTCCTAGTTTGCCACAACTCTTTCCTCATGAATGAATGCTGAATTTTATTAAATGCTTTTTCTGCATCCACTGAAGTGACTTGAGTTTTCTGATTTCCTCTGTTAATGTGGTGAAATACACTGATTGATTTTTGAATGTTAAACCAACTTTGCATTCCTGGAATACAATTTGGTCACAATTATCTTTCTGTGGTAGATTCACTGGTGAAAACACCTGGACCTAGAGGTTTCTTTGTGGGTAGACTTTTCAATTAAAGGTTGATTTCCTTAATATGACTATTGAATTTTGTATTTCCTGGTGTGTCTATTCTGGTGAGTTGTATTTTTCTAACAGTATGTCTACTTTACCTAAGTTTCAAATGCACTGGCATGTGGTTCTTCATAACATCCTCTCTTAGAAGCTTTTCAATCCGTGTGGTTATAATTGTAGTGAGATCCCCTTCACCTTAAGACTGGTTAACGAGGCCTTCTCTTTCTTCTTTGTGATCAGTCTAATCAAAAGTTTATTAATCTTATTAAGTATTTTCTCTTATATGTGTTTTCTATTTCTGCTCTCATCTTGTTCTATCAGTTAGCAAGAGAGGTGTATTAAAAATCTCCCATTTAAGTTATGTTTTTGCATTACATAAACTTAGAGTTGTTATACCTTCCTGATGAATAAAACTTTTTTTCATTATAAAAGGCTCATCTCTATTTCCAATAAAGTTTTTCGCCTTGTCTGATATTAGTACAGCTTCACCAAGCTGTCTCTTCATCTTCGCATGGTACCTCTTCTGTCCATCCTTTTACTTTCAATCTTTCTGTTTCCTTACATTTTAGGTCTGTCTCTTATAAACAGTATGTAGTTGGGTTTAATTTATATATATTTATTCCAACTGTTTTACGTTCCTTTCTTACCTTCTGCTAGACTGAATTTTTTATAGCTCCTCCTACACATAAGTTATTTTATTATTTTTTAGTTATACATTACAATATAGATTGTGTATCCTTGACTCATCACAGTTAAATTACTCCTTTAATTTGTACACTATTGTTGACTTGCGTATGTATGCATATACACACATACACACACACACATATATGATCACAAGACAACAACTAATCATCCAGCATGGGTAGAATTAGACTCAAGGATACATTTGAAGGGACAGATGGATAACATTATGATAGCCAGATAGCTATGAAAGAATTACAAAGACACGGATAGCTACTGCTTGATTATTATAACCATCCTCCTAAAATACTTGTTTCATTTTCTGAATCCAGATCCAGTCAATTCAACAAGCACTTACTGAGGGATTACTCTGTCATTGTTTTGTGGGGGTGACAACGTCACTCATGATCTATAATAGTGCTTCTCAAACTTTAATGTGCTTACAAATCACCTTTGAATCTTCTTAAAAATGCAGATTCTAATTCAGTGGATCTAGGGTAGGGCTTGAGAGCCTACATTTCTAACAAGCCACTAGATGATGCCAATGCTGCTTTGAGAACAGCATCTAAAAAACAATTTAACTATTCACCATAATAAAAGAAAGCTATTTTCCAACTAATGCAAGTGGCATATAATCCAAAACTAAGCTATATTCTGACTAAACAATACACTACAGGACTTTTTTTTCCAATAGAGTTACCTTCCTAGTTAGATTCGAGGGTTTGTGGTTCTTTTTTTTTGTTTGGAAGACTTTTTTTTTTTTTTTTAAGTCTAATATACATTCCTGTGCATAAGGGTAGAATGCTAGGTGACAAAGAATCTGATGTTCTTTTCAAAATTTGCTGTAGGTAATCTGAATGTGGGTTAATAAGAAACAATTATGTTTTTCACATAAATTATTTTGTGTCAAAATTAAATGTGGGACTTTGTTTTAGCTATTTACTATAACATCTATCATAATTACTTAGTAACATCACCAGTTATGGGGACTAGTAACTATGCTGGTCTGTATATAGGGGTGTTGGCCACATGCTCATTGTCTCCTTTCTCAGCTCAAGTACTGTGTGTGAAATCCAGAAAGATACTCAAGTTTAATTTCCTCCCACAATGCCAAAAAGTATTTCAAGTACCCACTCATTCATTCCTCTCCTATAAAACTCCAAGAAGACAAACTAATATGAGAAATCCTTGTCAACCTGATTTTATAATTAAGCAAATCACCATGGTTTTTATTCTTTTGAAAGTTTCTATCTTCCCTTTTAATTCAAATGCTAATGAGAAAAAGGACTCTGTTCATCCTATAACAGAGATGATGATGATCACGTACGAGGTTGAACTACACGAAATTGCTGATATTAGACTTCCTTTGGCCTACAAAACAGCAATTTCATATGGTTTAAGCTGGTATCTACCATATTATACAGAATCCTTATTCAACTAATTTAAAAATTAGCTATAATAATATTTTAGCCCAAGAATATATCACAATTCATGTTACAACATCAGATTTTGTAATTTAATGAAGAACTTATAATATTTAATTCAAAATTCTCTTCAAAATCATTATTTGGAGTTCAAGTCCAAAACAACATTTTAAATTGCTGCTAAAGAGTGTAAAAGGCAAGTTGCAGCCAAGTATGCAGATGGGGTCCTATCTGCTTTTTTTATATCTTTCTGACTATATGGATCTTCTTTACCATAAGCATGTTTCTATAACTTTTTAAATTTCATTAAAATTTTCTTGGTAAATAAATAGTTTATTGAAAAAATGAAGTAGCTTTCTCACTCCAGCGAAGTTACTATGTTCTAGCAAGAAACTATAATAACTAGAGACCACAATACTAGTACAGATTAGCACTGATTCTACAAAGAAAAATTCCACGAACAGAACTCAGAGACTGGGAGATGGTAAGACTCAAAAAGGCAGAGGTAGACAGAGAGAAAATATCAAATCGAAAAGCCTGGGAGAAGACCCTGAGTGAGAATAACAGCCATTTATCTCTGATATAAGACCCACATGCTTCACTTGCAGCTAACTTGAATTTCCTTTTGTTATTAATAAGTTGATAGGGGACCATCTTTGTGACGGTCTTCATCCACATTAGATTTTAAAGAGAAAGAATATTATAGAACAAAAATAAATAAAAATAATTCAAGTTAATTAAAACTATAGCATCCGGGCCGGCCCCATGGCTTAGCAGTCAAGTGCGCGCGCTCCGCTGCTGGCGGCCCGGGTTCGGATCCCAGGCGCGCACCGACGCACCGCTTCTCCGGCCATGCTGAGGCCAAGTCCCACATACAGCAACCAGAAGGATGTGCAGCTATGACATACAACTATCCACTGGGGCTTTGAGAAAAATAAATAAATAAAATTAAAAAAAAAAAACTATAGCATCCAAATGTGGAAACTCTGATGAGGCCAAGCTTCTGAGACAGAATTCCCTAAGAAATGAGCTGAGGGCAAGCAAGCTTATATGGGAAGAAACCTGCAAAGTCCCTAGTAACAAGACAGACCCACAATGAAGAAGAAAAATATTAAAGGAACAGCCAACTGTACTTTTAATGACAGCTAGACATAAAGGTACACAGTTAAGAGGGTAACTGAATATAAGTCCATGAGTAAGTTTTGTTCACCACGATATTATTAGTACCAAAGAAGAGTGCCTGGCACGTGGCCTGCATTCAGTAAATATTTGTTCAATGAAAGAATGAACTGAATCCATCAAGAATACTTAGCATGTGAAGAAATGGTTGAGAAACAGAGGAGACTTTAGGGAGTGAAGATGAAAGAAGTATTTAAAAAATGAGGGGCTCATGAGTCAGAAATAAAGAATAGTCTAATCATAGCACAGGCTAGAAGTGTTGCTTGCCAGTCAATTTCTCTTACTCACTTTTACATCCCAAGCACTTAGCACAGTGCCTAACTCCACATTGGGTGTTAAATAAATACATATTACAGTAAAACTATGTTATGACTCTGTAAATTAAGTAATGACAAGGACAAATGAACTGATTTCTTATTACCCTCTAGTTAGTGGCCAATCTATGTCACTACAGAATGCATGTGTACACACACACACACACACGTTTTAACCTACTAGCCATAGTAGCATATTCAATTGTCTACAAACACAATGAAATTGCTCATATAAGACCTAAATGAATCCTCAGGTTTTTCAGTCTAAAACAATTCAATTGGTGTATTAAATTGTTAAGAACAATGGGACAGAGATAAAAATATTTATCTTTAAAAGCCTATAATATCAGACTTTCACTTCTGACCATTTTAGAGTATATGGCACCAAACTACCTCACCCATCATAACTAAAACTGGTCAAAACATATGAGGTAACTGTTTTCAGACACTGGACCACAGGTAGTACAGAACTGGGTTCACTGAGAAAAGAGAAACAAACTTGGTGAGCCCCACAATCACCCTGGCTCTCTCTCTGGAGACAACTTCCAGAGTATAGCGTAGGGAGGGGGAGCCCAAACAGAACACAGTGGGCTCGCTGAGCTGAAGATGAGAGTTCAAGGCTCATCTCAGAGATGCGAGTTTAAGGCTACTGAGTGGCTGGAATTTGTGGGGCAGGCAGCAGAAAAAAGGGAGCTATGCAGAGAAGGAGCCCCCTTAATCTATATCCAGGGATCCCCAAGACTCTTTGGCAAAATACTAAGCTGCACAAGCGCTGGGCAAAGGTCCATGAAGCTGGGCAAAGAAGAACTGCCAGCAAGCTGTGAGCTGAACATCTACTAGAACTCGCACAGGACTGGGAGACAGAAAGTGTTCCAATCACCTAGGGTGGATAAACTCTGATAAACACCACAGATATTCAACTGAGAGCCCAGAAAATCCACGCTTTAGGACGAGGGCTAAACTGGCCCTCTAGTGAAGGCTGCCTTCTACCTGTCCTAACAGAAACTGAAACAAACCTCAAAGGATCAAGATGATTTATAAGTAAATTAACGGCCTGCCAGGACAAAACTCAACACTTTCTAAAGGACAAGAAAATCCTGATGCTCAAGAACCCAGCATTCTTAAAGCCCATATCCAATCAAAAATCACTAGGCATACAAAGAAGTAGGAAAATGTGGCCTGTATTCAGGAGGAAAAAGAATCTATCTACAGACCTAGAAATGATAGAAATAGTGAAATGAGCAGACAAAAAATAGGTATTAGAAATGTTTTAAAATATAAAGGAAAACATAGACAAAATAAGAAGACAAACAGCAAATCTTATTAGATAAATGGAAACTATAAAAAGGAACCAAAGGGAAATTCTAGAAACAAAAAATAACTGAAATGAATATTTCACTCAATGGACTCAGCAGCAGAAAAAATCAGTGAATGTAAAAACAAAGCAATATAAAGTAACCAAACTGAAAAGAGGTATAGACTATAACAGAAAAATATAAACAAAGCATCCAAAACCTACAGAACAAAATCAGGCTAACATGTCTGTTTGGAGGAGGAATCAAATGGGAAGGAGAGAGCAACTGGGGAGAGAAAACTTATGAATAAGTAACAGTCAAAAGTTTTCCAAATTCAATGAACCTCAAGCAATATAAACACACACACACACACACACACACTCACTCTCTCCCTCTCTCAGGCATTCAACCAAATTGCTAAGAACCGGCAATGAAGAAAAAAATTGTAAAAGCAGCCAGAAGGGAAAAAAATACACATTTACACACAGAAGAACCACTGGCTTCTCATCAGAAACCATACGTGCCAGGAAAAAAATAAAGCAACATCTTTAAAATGATGGAAGAGAAAAAGACCTTTAACCTATAATTCTATATTCAGTGAAAACATCCTTCAAAAATGAAAGCAAAACACTTTTTCAGACAAATGAAAGTGAAAAAACTTTGTCAACAGCAGACTTGTACTCAAAAAATGTTTACTGGGGCCGGCCCGGTGGCACAAGCGGTTAAGTGTGCATGCTCCGCTACGGTGGCCCAGGGTCGCCAGTTCGGAACCCAGGCACGCACCGACGCACCGCTTGGCAAGCCGTGCCATGGCGGCGTCCCATATAAAGTAGAGGAACATGGGCATGGATGACAGCCCAGGGCCGGTCTTCCTCAGCAAAAAGAGGAGGATTGGCAGATGTTAGCTCAGGGCCAATCTTCCTCACACACACAAAAAAATGTTTACAGTTCATAGAAGGAAAATGATTCCAGATAGAAACTGAGATCTACCTAAAGGAATAAAGACCACCAGCAATGGTAAATATATAGATAAACAGTAAAGATATTTCTCTTGTCAAAATTTTTAAAAGAGAATCAATGGTTTGAAGCAAAAATAACAATGTATTGTGGAATTTATAACACATATAAAACTAAAACATATGACAACCATAGCACCAAGGACCAGAGAGGTGAAAGGGAAGAGCACGACAGTGTAACTCAGGGTATAGGTGGTGAGCCCTCAAGCAACCACTAAGATAGATAAGACAGAGAGGTAGGTAGGTAGATAAATTACTAACGAGCCACTAGAGGAGACAAGGTGGAATGTTAACTGTATTTAAGAACTAAAAACAATACTCTTGATACTTTGAAACTAGTATACATACCCATGTATTTTATTCACTCGGTATTTAACAAGCACATATTATTTTTGAATTACTATACTATCCTCAACAACTAGATTACAGAAAACCTTACTTAACTCTACTGTAAATGGATCCTTAACCCTTTCAATTAACAAAGGGCAAACCAAACTCTTACAGCTGAAATAAGAGGTCAAGAACTTATTTTTAGTAATAGAATCTGGAACACAAAAAAATATTAAAATAGTCACCCAAGATACAGCTGCTGGACTCCATAAATTATTATACTGTACATGGTATAACATGTAATATTGGTAAATTTATATTTCCCCCAAAATTATAAAATATTTTTAAATAGTCAAAATAAAGCAGATAATATCACCTGGTATTTTATGGGTTATCAGTAGTCATGAAAATTCCAAGTGGAAAAAGAAATATCTTTTCTCTTATAGTAGCCATAATATAAAAATGTTTAATCATAATAAACCTATTTAAATACAAGTTTCCACCATTTAGTAGAAAACAAGGTATCAAGCAGCCTTTGAGCCCTTAATTTCTAGGAATGTGGGGGAGGAAGGCTTGAAACAAGCAACAGGTAAACAAAGATATACAATGTTTCCAGAGAAATTTTAGAGGTGAGATTAAACCTTTTAAGAGATCAAATCAAACCACTTGAAGAAAATGAAGATCAGTGATTAACTTGGCCTGGTAGCTAGCTAGTGGCTGCGAGTAGATTAGAAGGCAGTCTCTATTTGGGTGGTGAACATGATGTAATCTATGCAGAAATAGAAGTATAATGATGTACCCCTGAAATTTATACAATGTTATAAACCAATGTTACTGCAATAAACAAAAAATTTTTTAAAAAAAAGGAGGAGGCAGTCTCCCTCCTAGCGCAACACTGGTACTGAGATGTGAACTGCATGAGCACTCCCCTCCTCCAGCGTGTGTACCACTGACTCCCCAGGAGTTAGAAGTGTTCAGCACACAGCAGAAGCTCCATGACTAACTCCTGCCTGACTGACAGAATGAGTAGGATATAAAGAGCACAGACATTAGTAAATTTATAAATGTGATTCTGCTATTAGGAGAAGATTTAGAAATGCCAACACAAAATGGAAGATTATTAATATGTTGCAATAAACATATAAGCTACGAATTTTAGGTATGATTAACTGATAACTGATTTTAAATGACTGCAACAAAACTTTTGAAAAACTGAAAACTCATACTTTACTGGAAAAATCATATGCTACAGAAAGCAACGTATTTTTAACACAGCAACTGAAATAATGGTCACTTGTACAAAATACAAGAATGCTTCTGAGGCAAATACAATAAAAAATCAACTATCTTCATGATTGTAGTTGCATGATTCTTGCTGGCTTATAATTGTTTTAAATTTATATACTCTTTAACCTGCTCGCCTCACTCTACCCCAGCCCTTTAGAGGGGAACAAAACGCAAACTCATTTCTGGTATTAGTTTAATTTTAGATGTTGTTTTTCACTAGACAGCCCTGCAGAGGGGCAGAAAAGGATGCCTTTTGGACTAGCAGAATCCAGATAACAGCACAAGGGAACAGCAAATGAGACAACAGCTGCTGAAGCAGCCTTTTTGGGGAATTTCAGTGTCTTTTTTTTTTTTTTTTAAGTATAGTTGACATACAATATTATGTTAGTTTCAGGCATACAATATAGAGATTCTACATTTATCTACATTACAAAATGATAACCACAATAAGTCTAGTAACCATCTGCCACCATAAAAAGTTATTACAATATTATTGACTATATTTCCTATGCTGTAGCAATATCAGTGTCTTAATACAAACACCGAGTGTTGTATATAAATATAGGACCCAACTTGCATGAATTTCTTTCTAGCAGAGTATTAGAACGTTATTTACTCAATAGATAACTACTCAGGCTAAACTGAGACCAAGTCCCTAAAAAAATAAAAAATCTACTACCATTGTGAGAATAAAAGTATTTTTAAGAATCTAGAAGGTCTGCACAGGACAGTGATGGTGGCTCTACTAGGCATCCAGGTTAATACTAAAGAAAATGAGCACTAATTAGGGTCCTGAGGACTGCTTGTAGAAATGCTAACCACTTAACTGAAGGATTCACACTTCCCCTGCGGTCACTTGGCCTTCAGTAAGTTTAACTTTCATAAACGTGTAAAGATTTCAAGTTTTACAAAAATGACATAAGTCATTCAAATTGACAAATAACACTGGTAATAATTAAGGAACTAATTCTTTCAAACAAGCTAAGAAATTATTATCATTCAGAGTAGATGGTAACCCAGACCCTGAGACTCTAGTGTGTCTTTCAACAAGAGAAATGACAACAGCGACCATATAGCTCAAGGCTCTCAGTCTTGATTTCGAAGCTGCCCCTCATCCTGGTAAAAACCTGTCAGGTGATATAGGCTCATGCATGGTTTAGCAAACACAGTCACCTGAGATAGGATTAGTAGTAGTCCACAGCACCTGAAACAGCTAGACTTCAGCCTAACTGGCAGTAACATGACGAGTGCATTCAATGAACGCCACTTCCTATTTTCAGTCAGAAGAGGGGGTTTTCGTTCACTTCCTCCCACATCCCAGTCAGCCGTGGGACAGTTAAGGGAGAGCACTGGAACAATCTAGACAGCATAACTGTAGGTCTCAAGCTGCTCATAAAAACCTGTGTGAAGCCCCACGGCCCTGGGCACTGCTTTCTGTATCTCAGATTCCTCTGTAACATGCAAATTTAGCATATTCATTTACAAAACACGTAAAACAAGAAATACAGTTGGAAAGTTCAGCCTGCTATATAGAAATACACTGGACTAGGATTTAAGACCTCTTGCTTGCCTTAGCACCAGCACAAATGCAGTGTGGGGACAAGTCAGTCTCCTCATACATGAAATGAGACGATTCATCATCGTGTCCAATCACGTAAATCCAAAGTATTCCTTCCCTTGCAAAATGCCATAGATTTGAAATGTTACACAGACCGTTGTCAGACGAAAGGAAAGGTTGTGCTCATGTCTCTGTCTAGAGCTTAAAAGACACATTTTAATGAATGGTGGTTAGATTCTAACTTAACTCTTTTGTAAAAAAAATCTACACAAAAACATAGTAAAATACAATTTATCAAAAAACAATTTTAATGCTATATACACACACATACATAATGTATAATGTATGTATACGTACATATATATAAAACTTGAATGACCCAAAGATGCTCCCTCCCTCACCCTGTTCCAGGATTGTTCTTCAGATCTCTTGACCATAACTTTGTTAGGGTCTAGACACACTAAATTGCCTTCCACAAACCTGAAAGTACAAAAAGAAGAGAAATGATAACACATCTAAAAGCTGAAATATTACGAAGCCATTAAAAAGCTGACGTTGCCTGCTTAGCTGCCTTCCCCTCAAGGAGAGAAGGATCAGAACACAGGAAAAGGCACCCAGGAATACAGCACAGGCAGAAATGTCACCTCCCACAGGCCGCCATCACCTTCAACTATGCTACAACGGTACCATTTTAAGAAGTATCTGAAGATGCTACTAAGTTTTAGGTCATTAAGGTTTCTTTGGAAAGAAAGTTGACTCAAACCTTCCCTGATCTTTACCTCTGCCTTCTCCCAAAGCAGGCACAGCAACAGCAGCTAAGAAAAAGAAACTTTTTTAACAACTTTTTCCCTCTCCTATCCCAGGCAGAAGAGAACCATACACATATTCCTCACTCTTTTTTAGTTTTAGTTAAACAGCTGTTAAACATACAAGATATTTTTAAATCTAGTTAAGTACTTGGGTACCTATATTGAATTGCAACATAATACTTAAAATTATCCAATGAGGCAATCATTTGGCTTTGTGATTCCAATTAAAACACTGTATATTTATGATGATTTTCCATTACCAAATGCCCAAAAGGCAAGATATTCATCTGACCAGAGACATTTTAAAAGTTAAGCACGGAGCAAACTGTTAAAGGTTCAATAGAGGTTATAAAATTTAATAATATGAAAAAAGTAATGCTTCATTAAAAGTATACTTACACAGCAAATAAACACATCATTTCAGAGTTCATAATTAGTTTCCCTCTTTCATATCTACTATGCAAAAGTGGTTAAATTTGCACCTGAGTTCTATACCAAATGAAAACAGTCTGGAAAATGTTACTATCCAAAGTGTTAAACAATACCCTTAACATATTAAAAAAAACTCTCTAACGACACAGTTTAAAACACTAAGATCTGCCCCCTCTCCGGAAAAAAATCAGGCAAAAGATGCAATTCTCACAAACCAATAATAAGCATAGGAAAAAACTTTCAAACTCACTAGAAGTCAAAAAGTCAATAAATAAATAACAATGAGATTTCATTTTTACCTCTAAAACAAGCAAATTTTTCCAAACCAGGCAGAGTATCCTCAATAATAATAGTATGGATAAAGCAGGTTTCTATGACTCTACCAGAAAGTAGTTTTTCACAATTAAAGAAAAAGTAACAAAAATAAAAATTAGTCACTTCCTTGAACTAGTACAACGCCAAACATTGTTCCAGTATGCCCTTATCCCCACAAAAAGTTCTATGAAGTAGGTGGCATTATTACAGCATTTGCTACATTTTACACTGAAAGAAACCAAAGTCCAGCGGCTCCATAGAGGCCCTAAGTGTGGAGGCCCTGAGCTCACAGGTTCACACAGCTGCTAAGTGGAAACACAAGAAACGCAAACCGGGCTCTCCATCTCCAGAGTTCCCTCTCTGCACCACTCTGAGCCGGGCCTCAAACACAGGAGTGGGGAAGTGCTCAAGAAACATGAGAAACCCCTCCTAAGAAAGGAGACCGTTGAATTCCTGCAAAGAAGTGAAGAGAAACTGAACCAGCAAGGAGACAGGGGCTAGGAAACAGCAACCTGGCTTGAGAATGTCCCTTCCCCAAAACAATCTGCTTGAATTTAGGTGAAAATAGGCAAGTGGGTGGCTGAGGCCAGAAGAGAGGGCAATTTAAAAAGGGGTCTAGCAAAAATGAGTAAACTTCACATCAAATTTTACAAAGTTATCTAAAGAAAAGAAAAAGTCAGTTCTCTAGTATCCATGAATTTTGTGAAGAGCTCACGAAAATGTCCTATGAAGAAGACAAGACTGGGAGATGTGCCACAATCTGGCCCCGACCTCTACCTGCAGCCTCATCTTGTGACATGCCCTCCCTGAGGCTCCGACCCCTCAGAGGCACCTCCATGCTCTGTCAAGCATGTCCTCTGCTCCACCTGAAACACTACTGCCATACTGCCCTGCTGATCAACTCCCACTTCTCTTCCAAGTCACAGCTCAAATGTCACCTCCAATTTGGCTGGAGAATGGAGTCTAGACAGAGGAGTAGATTAAGTATAGAAAGGCAGGTTGGGCCAGAGAGTCTTACTGTCAGGCTAAGGAATTTGGATTGTGTAAAATAGGTAAGAGGTGCCAGGGAAGGTGTGCCAGGAGTGACACGACTCTGTGTTTTTAGTTACAGCCATAAACACTTTAGAGTGTCTGGATTCAATTCTGCCACTTACCTAGCTACTATGTTAGATAAGTTAATTAAATCTGTGCCTCCCTTTCCATCTGCAGAATGGGTTAATAACAGTATGTGAACTTCAAGAATATTATCAAAATTACAGAGCTACTGTTTAAAACGGTATCTGGAACATGATAAGTGCTCAATAAATGTTCTATTATTTAAGCTTATCATAACAGAATTATGTGTAATATGGATTGGAACAGGGAGACACCACAAGTAGAGATCAATTAGGGGCTTTTTTCAACAGTCCAACAAAGAATTGTGAGAGCCTTTAGGAGGTTAATGTTGGATAAGAAAGGAAGGAGATGTATGAATAAACACTGTTCTGTGAGGCAGAACTGACAGGACGTGAAAACTTGTTTAAATATGGAAGATGAGAGACAAGCTGGATTCAAAAATGACTCAGAGGCTTCAAGCCTAGGTGACCTGGAAAAAAGTGGTGACAATTAGAAAAGGGTGCTAAGTTGAATGACGATATCTCCCTAAACGTATTATGATTTGAACTTCAAAGACTGCCTCCTAGTATAATATCTCAGCAGTTTTCATTTTATCAAGCACACGACAGTTGAAACTTTGTTGAAAACAGAAAGGAAAAGAAGTACAAAAACAATAAAAGGAGAAGGAAAAGGGTGTGGCGGGGAAAAAGAAAACTGGCCTGAGGAGAAGCCCAGGGTTCCAGTCTGAGCTCAGAGGTTGACTACATGACATTGGGGAAAACGTGCCACCTGTCCAAACAGCCATACTCCGTCACAAAGGGAATATCACTATCTGAGGCTTCTTCAAAATATAGACACCACTCTCCTCTCTCCACCGTCTCCAAAGCTTTGTCCTGGGGAGCTCTGTTTTTGACAGGTGCAACCTCATCTGCTCTGGATGCTTGGGCAGAAAAAAAAGTTGAACACACCTGAAAAACCATCTCCACAGTCACTTCCAGTTCTGACATGATCATATTTGCCTGAGCATACCACAGTCAGGAATATAAGGCTGTCCCAAAAGCAAGGAGATCTCACATTTCCCAATGAGATCAGTATTACATATCTATCTATATATGAGAGGCGCCCATCTCAATATGGTCAAACACCTACTTCTGTCTTCAATACCTGTGCCTTTGTCATCACTGGATTTCCTTTAAAGTTACCTAAGTTTTCCAGAGCACATAATCTTAACTTCTGAATTGTTTTAGATACAACACTTTTTGAATCCCTGTATGACACTATAACTGGACATTTTATCCCAAGTAACAATAACATAGAAAATTTTAACATTAGAACAGTTGTTCTTTTCCATTATTCCTATGGTATATTCATGATTTCTACTTATTACAATACTTTTTAAATGGCATTTAAATTTTATTTACTATATCAACACCTGAAAATGTGAGGCCATAACCTCAAAAATCTGTGTTAAATTTCTCTGCCTCACTTTTTACAGGTTCATTACATCAAGTGACCTCCATAAGCACCCAAAACTACTATTAAAAGAGGTTCCTCCACGGCTATGTGTCATCCTCAAATAGAACTTTGTTATTTAAAGTAAAGTTAACAGATAGTACACCTCATAACATGAGAAACTTCAAAAAGACTTTTTAAGGACTCAAATACATAAGGAGTGAGATATAGTTTTGGGAAAATTACCTCACCTTATATTCAAATATGTACAATATATAATTTTATAAAATTCCAAATATAATAACGCTAAAAATCAGATTTGATTAATTTTTAATACAGAAAATACTTCTTTTTCTAGTTTAATAACACCAAAGTAAAAATGTTGATAGATGCCAGTAATACTTCTTCCCACTTCCCACCTAAAAAGATGTTTTTCTTTTCCTTTCTTTTTTTTAATTGAGGTATAACTAACATATAACAATATACTAGTTTCAGGTGTACAACAGAACGATTTGATCCTTTCTTTTTGTTAAGTCACTAAGGAAATCACTTTTAAGACTTTTTAAATAACCCTCAACTATTTAATACCTAAAATGAGGGGAAGGAACAGTTATAACACAATTCAATTAGAAGTTTATGCTAAACAAACTGGATTTAGGCCTCAAAATATAACTGAAGAATATACTTCTTCAAAGGAGAAGAGATAGCAAGATATCTCTCATCCTCTCTACTGGGGCTATAGACCCCATTCCCAACCACCTCCTCAGAGGCCTTCCTCCATCAATAAGCCCCTCTCTCTCCTGTTATCTTCCACCTCTCCCAGTTTTGTCAAACATATAAATATGCTCTATTTCCTCAAGGTAAAAGCAAAATCTTTCCTCAATTCTACATACCCCCTGTAACACCAATCTATCTTCTTCTAATTCATTCATTCCACAAATATTTGAGCCCCTGCTATGCTCCAGACCTGAGCTGTCCAATATGATAGCCACTAGTCACAGGTGGTATTGAGCGCTTGAAACACGGCTAGTTGGAATTGAGATGTGCTGTAGATGTAAAACGCATATAAGATTTCAAGGACTTAGTACAAAGAGACAGAGTGTAAAATATCTCAATTTTTAATTTTGAAATAATCTATTTTGGATATATTGGGTGAAATAAAATATATTACTAAAATTACTGTTAGTTTCTTTTTACTGTTTTTTTGAACTGTGACTCCTAGAAATTTTTAAATTACATAAGTGGCTTATATTACATTTCTATTGGACAGTGCTGCTCTAGACAAAGTTCTTAGCATTAAGGACATAAATGTGAAAATGATGAGGCAAGTCTCTGGCCTCCTGGAGTTTGTATTTTATTGCAGTTGGGGGAGGTACCCTCAGACAATAAACAAGTGAATTTAACAATATCAGAAAATGATTAGTGTTCTGGAAAAAATAAAACAGAGAAAAGAGGAAGGGGGGGGGGGTGGGAAGTAATGCCTTCCTTTTCCCCTTCCCATCCCCTACAACAGAGAAGGCAACCAGGTTTCCTCTCAAGTACAAACTCAAATAGACTGGCAGGGGCTGTCTGGAGCATGCACTATTCTAGACTCTAAGGCTAACTTGAGCCTCAGTTGGAAAGAGCAGCATGCTATATTAGCTGTGTCTGCCCGGGCTGGAGAGCAGGCAGGAGAGCCAAGTCTGACCCAGTTCAATACAAGGCATCTCCCCATCCATCCACTCAAGCTAGAAACCTCAGTCTTAGCCCCTCTCTCACTTCCACCTCCCTATACACACACACACACTCTCCACATTCTGTGACACTGGCCTCAGGAATGTCTCACATATCCGTCTGCTTATTTCCATACTCTTTGTTGAGATTTTAATTCAGAAGAAAGTGATGAGGGGAGGATGCTACAGTAACTGCTCCTTATCTAGTGTCCAAGCCTTCAGTTAATTCTCCCCACTGCTGTCAAAATTTGCTTCCCTAAAAGATTTTCAAAATCAGTACCATTTTAAAACATCCAGAGCTCCCAGGTTTAAGTGCTTACACCCCTCTTGTCTCACTGCCCACCATTCTCTCCATCCTGTCCCCCATACACATCCTTTCTCTCACCTGCACTGAGTGGTTAATTGTTCCCTCTGTCTAGAATGCTGTCCCTATTCTCTTCTTTTCTGCTTCTAGAAATCTTGAACTCAAACTTCAAGACCCAGATCTAATGTCATCTTCTCTAAGAAACCTTCCCAGAATCTTAGAGTGAATTGCTCTCCTGCTCCATCCTTCCCTTACTATTCTGTTGTTCACATACCAAGCACACTCTGTGCGGAAGTAATCAGTATGCCCTCGCAATTAGCACTCACGAGGGAAGGACCGGTCCTATTTTTGTGTGTATTCTCATAACTACAACAGCACAAAGGCTTAAAGTAGACACTTAATAAATGAATGGGTGAATGAAGCAAGGAGTGATTCCTGAATCCCCCACCCACAACTCTCTCACCCCCTCGTCTGGATAAGGTACTCCTCAGGAGCTGCTATACCTCCCTGGGCTGGACTGTTAGAGCACTTTACCCAAACTGTATCAGAATGGTTTCTCTGCTCACTCACTGAACTATGGGAAGGCCAGGATGTCTTACTCGTCTCTTATGCCAGCACATAAAGGCACTCAACAAGTATTCATTCAATGAGTGAAAGGATGACCAGATATTATTAGACACCAAGTTCCCCACCTCAATTTACAGAGGGGGCAACTGCAACCCAGAGAGGTTTAATGACTTGTCCAAGAATGTCAGTGGCAAAATCCTATCTTACACCACCATGTGGGGCCTTTTCTCCCAATGAAAAGGTCCTAAAATAGGTGTTTGTCATTTTTTGGTCACTTGGTAACTGAACACCCATCACGGTTTGTGGAAATCAAAAAAAGCCATGCCTCCTACTATAAAAGCCGAACAATAACAAAAATTCACTCTTCTTTACTCCTTGGTAACTAGGGCTTTGCTAGCTACCAAAGTTTGGACAGTCAAATGTTCCTCCCCAGAGTTGAGAATCTTGAAGAGTCACTCCTGCAAGGTGCCAAGCACATACTCACCAGCGGGGGGGGGGGTGTGACAACGCCCACACAGCAATTCATTGTGAAGCGCCAGGAGCGGCATCCTAACCAGACTGGGCCCATGGCTCGACCCTAGCTGTGTCCTCTGCTGCCTGCCACTTGGGTTCCTCCTTATTTTTCTAACATAGTCTCCAGCCTTCCAATCAATTCTGTGGGCTAACTTATAGCCATCTATTAACTTCATTTCTGCCCAAGTTGGCCAAGGATGAGTTTCTGTTGTCTGCATCCAAGAACCTTGACTGTCACACATAAATAACAATGAGAGACCATCACTGCTACCCCACAAAAAAAAAGATCAGAGGGGTTGCAGGGGGGAGGCAGAGGCAGGTAGTAAATGAGCAGAAACAGGGAGGAATGAGAAAAAAGAAAAGAAGAAAAGTGAAAGAATTCTGTAGAATAAATCAATGTCTCGGTGACAATATTTATGGTGGTTGCATTTGCCACATCGATGAGACTGCTAATTGATAACCAAAGGCATTTCTTTTCGCTGACTGACACAATCATTTCCCAGCTTCCCTTGCAGCTAGCATGGCCCTGTGACTAAGATTAGGCCAAGAGAATGTCAACAGAAGTGACAAGGCCAGGTGCTACCAGGCCTGACCCATAAAAATCTCCCACATGTAAATCTCCACGCTCTTTCTCAATCCAGAGACTGTATGCCAAAACCCAGGGGGTCTGACCTTTGGGCACCACATGTATGTTAGATAGGAACAATGTCCACAGTTTGGTCCCTGAGTAACCATATTAGAGCAGAGCACTTACCCCGGTGTAACAGTCACTGGGCAAGAAATAAACTTCTACAGACTTAAACCACTGAAATGTTGGGTATGTTTGTTATACCAGAGAGCCTACCATAATGAATACAGAAATTAATATCCACCTAGAAATGTTAGTAAATACTTAAAAGAAATGTGACTTCCCAGTTGGAAAACAATGATCAGATGTACGCCACTTACCATTAGTAACGATCTAGACTAATACAAACAAAGTCACCTCCCAAAAGTTAACAAATATGTTTTTGGTGTTGAGAGGGTAAACTTTTTCTTGGAGACTAAGTACAAAAGTAGAGGATGAGAGGGAGAGAATTGATACGAATCTTCAAATCAAATTAAATAATCCCTATTCTCTATATATTTCCCTTCTTTGTTCACTATCTGAATTCAAAGAAAGTCAGTACACAGATTTTTTCCCAGCATAAATCATGACCTACACTAGCAGCATGTTGAACCTTCCTATTTTCCTACAAATTTTTATTATGAAAACAAAATTATATTATTAAAAATGCTACCTACTCGACAGCTCATTTAGGGAGCTTTTAAAAATACAGATGACATCCGAACCTCTAATGATTTGGACTCATTTAGCTCTGATACAGGGAACAAACATCACTATTTTTCAAAGATTTCCCAGGTGATCTGATTATGGGGTCCATCCAATGAAAACAAGAATTTTGATTAAAATTTGTAAGATTTAAAATAGTGATGATATAGTACAAAGTGCTTTAATATCTAGCATGAAAGCATAATTTTAAGAATCTACAATGTCAATTCATCACCTGAGGTGGAGGCTTCTATTAAAATCCTTTCTAAAATACTTTATGTTAATATTATATGTAACAAACACTCAACTGTATAACCACGGTTCCTTGCATTTTGAGGAACCAAGTCAACCAAGAAGTCACAGTGTGAAGGAAGATGACCGGAAATACAATTTTTTTATTATTATCATTGGGTAGAAAGGAATATTTAGACAGAGAAAAAAACCCATCTTTTAACAGCTCTTAATAACTACTGAAGAGTGGGACTCTAGGGAAACAGGAGTAACTTGATCTAATTTAAATATACTTTTATTACATTATCATTTTAATGGACATTCTTAACATCATCACACACAATTCACACTTACTAGAAAACACCAACAACAAATGCTCTTCTGAAAGCATAACAGGTTCCCCTTCCGAAAGCAAAGATTACCTAGTCACCTCCACCTTCTGAGTTACCACAGTGATCCCACACGTAGAAGACGGAAACTACTCACTCCACCCCAAAGTTCCAACCATCTGTCATCTCTGTTGGCTACTCAAATCAAGCTTTATTTTCCAGCTCTGAAGCTAATCATACTTTGAGTAAAACGGCTGGCGAGGTCTTGAGTAAGGGTCAGCCAACTTCTTCTTAAAGCCAGAATATAAATATTTTAGGCTTTGTAGAGCATGGTGCAATTAATCAACTCTGCCCTTGTAGCACAAAAGCAGCCACAGACAATACATAAACCAATGAGTGTGGCTGTGTATTTACAAAAAAAAGGCAGCAGACTGGATGTGGGGTCTTGGGGCTTCAGAGGCAGCAAGTTTAGTGTGAGGCACCCTTAAATTATCATTCATATTTATATACACGTTTATATATCTATTACATATCTATATACAATATAAAATAGTGTATATTTATATACTTATTTATATAGTACATGTGTTTGTGTTATTGTCTCTTTCACCCCAACTACAATACAAGGACCTTAAGGATGGAACTGCTGCTTCATTCACTGACAAATCTTTAGTGAATGGGCACATAATGGCACTCAAAAATATCACTGCCTGACTCAACTCACTTCACAGACTCAATCACAGATTAACAGGGAGGAGGGGGATATGCAAGACACAACTTCTCCTATTAGGAGAGTAGAGAGATTATACATAATGCTGTGCTTCTATATAGTCAAATGGTAAGTGCCCTCCCAAGCCATCATTGTCACTGACGAGGAGGACAAGTGTTAACGATGAGGAATGGTCACAAGACTAATATCAACCAGTAGAACAGTACCTCTTATCAAGAACTGCATGCACCAAAATTACCAAGGGAGCAGAACTCCTTTTACCTATCCTGAATATTGTGCTTCAACAGCGAGAAGCAGGGGTGCCAGCCAGGACCTGCTGGGTTTTTTTTTTGGGGGGTGGGGCACGGGGGTGAGGAAGATTAGCCCTGAGCTAACATCTGTTGCCAATCCTCCTCTTTTTGCTGAGGAAGATTGGCCCTGGGCTAACATCCGTGCCCATCTTCCTCTACTTTGTATGTGGGACACCCGCCACAGCATGGCTTGATGAGCAGTGTGTAGGTCCATGCCCGGGATCTGAACCTGCAAACCCCTGGGGTGCTGAAGCGGAGTATGTGAACTTACCCACTACGCCACCAGGCCAGCCCCAGGACTTGCTAGTTTTCATGTCTACAGTGCCTGTGGCATATAACAGGCACTGAGTAAAAACTGTATTAAAAAGAACCAACAAATTCTAGCCTCAGCTCTACTAACTCACAGTGTGACCGTGACCTTCTCCAAGGCTCAACTGCTCTCCCTGTAAAGTGGGGATGATACCATTCCAACACCTAGGAGAGGTTCACATGAGCTAACACATAGGAACACACTTTACAAACTCTAAAACACCACACAAACTCAAAGATGAAGGATTTGCAAGCTGCCTTCAAGCCATGGACTCTCAAATGTCAAGACAGTAATATTTTAATAGCTGGAAAGTAGAGTCGATTTTCCCAGTAACTACTTTACTGAATAGAAAAATAGTCAAAATGTTAAAAAAAAAATTTCTCCCACTGACCTGAATAGGCTATTTTCATTTTGAATTTTTGAAAACCGCAACTTGTTCGCTTTGTTTCCTGAGGTGCCCCTGCTGCAGTGAGTATTTAATAGTACAGTCATGCGTCACTTAATGACGAGGATGAGTTCTGAGAAACATGTCATCAGGTGATTTCGTCATTGTACAAACATCATAGAGTGCACTTACACAAGCTAGATGGTACAGCCTACTACACACCTAGGCTATATAGTACTAATATTATAGGACCACTGTTGTATATGCGGTGCGTTGTTGACCAAAACGTCGTTATGTAGCACATAACTGTAATGCATTTAGTTCACTGTGTTTTAGAAAAAAGTTAATATGTCTATGTTTTCCGAGATATTACAATACCTAGGAGATGATTAAAATAAGACACTGCGGTATAATCCATTTAACGCAAAATGAGTGAATTGAGAGGCCTAGTGCTCAGGAAAACTTTTTCAAACTTTCAGTCATAAAATGTTCTTCCCCATTAAATACTGACAAATATGGGTGGTATGTACAGGTCACTAGCAAGGATTTTCATCAACTAAATTTTCCTGCACATTACAACATTCTTTTCTTAATGCCTAAGACATTTCTGGTAGTAAAACCTACTTGCTGGTTTAAAAGCAAGGAAGCCCTTACCTCCAAATGAGTGATGTTAAGACTGCTAATACTATACCATCCCATTTACAATTGCAACAAAAAGAATAAAATACCTAGGAATAAACTTAACCAAAGAGGTGAAAGATCTGTACACTGAAAACTATAAAACATTGCTGAAAGAAATTGAAGAAGACACAAAGAAATGGAAAGATATTCCGTGCTCTTGGATTGGAAGAATTAACATAGTTAAGATGTCCATACTTCCTAAAGCCATCTATAGATTCAATGCAATCCCTATCAAAGTTCCAACAACATTTTTCACAGAAATAGAACAAAGAATCCTAAAATTTATATGGAACAACAAAAGACCCCGAATAGCTAAAGGAATCCTGAGAAAAAAGAACAAAGCTGGAGGTATCCCACTCCCTGATTTCAAAATATACTACAAAGCTACAGTAACCAAAACAGCATGGTACTGGCACAAAAACAGACACACAGATCAACGGAATAGAATCGAAAGCCCAGAAATAAACCCACACATCTATGGACAGCTAATCTTCGACAAAGGATCCAAGAATATACAATGGGGAAAAGAAAGTCTCTTCAACAAATGATGTTGGGAAAACTGGATAGCCACATGCAAAAAAATGAAAGTAGACCCTTACCTTACACCATACACAAAAATTAACTCCAAATGGATTAAAGACTTGAATGTAAGACCTGAAACTGTGAAACTTCTAGAAGAAAACATAGGCAGTACGCTCTTCGACATCGGTCTTAGCAACATCTTTTCAAACACCATGTCTGACCGGGCAAGAGAAACAATAGAAAAAATAAACAAATGGGACTACATCAAACTAAAAAGCTTCTGCACAGCAAAGGAAACCATCAACAAAACGAAAAGACAACCTAACAATTGGGAGAAGATATTTGCAAACCATACATCTGATAAGGGCTTAATCTCCAAAATATATAAAGAACTCATGCATCTCAACAACAAAAAAACTACCAACTCAATTAAAAAATGGGCAAAAGACCTGAACAGACATTTCTCCAAAGAAGATATACAGATGGCCAACAGACACATGAAAAGATGTTCAAAATCACTAACTATCAGGGAAATGCAAATCAAAACTACAATGAGATATCACCTCACGCCCGTCAGAATGGCTATAATTAACAAGACAGGAAACAACATGTGTTGGAGAGGATGTGGAGAGAAGGGAACTCTCATACACTGCTGGTGGGAGTGCAAACTGGTGCAGCCACTATGGAAAACTGTATGGAGATTCCTCAAAAAATCAAGGATAGGGGCCGGCCCGGTGGCGCAAGCGGTTAAGTGCGCGCGCTCCGCTGCGGCGGCCCGGGGTTCGCTGGTTCGGATCCCGGGCGCGCACCGATGCACTGCTTGGCGAGCCATGCTGTGGCGGCGTCCCATATAAAGTGGAGGAAGATAGGCACAGATGTTAGCCCAGGGCCAACTTCCTCAGCAAAAAAAGAGGAGGATTGGCAGATGTTAGCACAGGGCTGATCTCCTCACAAAAAAAAAAGAAAAAATCAAGGACAGACCTACCATACGATCCAGCTATTCCACTGCTGGGTATTTATCCAAAGAACTTGAAAACACCAATTTGTAAAGGTACATGCACCCCTGTGTTCATTGCAGCGTTATTCACAATAGCCAAGACTTGGAAGCAACCTAAGTGCCCATCAAGGGACGAATGGATCAAGAAGCTGTGGTATATACGCACAATGGAATACTACTCAGCCATAAGAAAGGATGAAATCCAGCCATTTGTGACAACATGGATGGACATTGAAGGTATAATGCAAAGTGAAATAAGTCAGAGGGAGAAGGTCAAATACCGTATGATTTCCTTCATTAAGTAGTAGATAATAACAACAATAAACAAACACATAGGGACAGAGATTGGATTGGTGGTTGCCGGGGGGAAGGGGGGGAGGGGGGGGGGAAGGGGATGGTTCGGTACATGTGTGTGGTGATGGGTTGTAGTTGGTGTTTTGGTGGTGAACAATGTTGTAAACCAATGTTACTGCAATAAACAAAAAATTTAAAAAAAAAAAAAAGACTGCTAATACTAAGAGGAGCAGGGCCCTAAATTCCCGCCTTTTTCTTGGCTTCCTGACAAGATGGACAGTAGACAAATGACTACTCTTTTATACGGAGCTTCCTGGGCTTTCATACGGACAACTGTCATTCCTCTCCCCCAACTGGGATAAAAATGTTAAGCTGTTCAGGATGCAAGAATACATTTACAAGATCTTATGCACGATTGTGACTGACACTATAAACTAGAACATCTCACAGACACGTGTTCATCTGAAACAAGGCAAATGAAATTAAGGAAAGCACTCCCTTGGAGAGACCATCTCTGACCTTCCTAGCAAAAACTGCACATCCCCCTACACCTACTTGTTTAGATGTTTGCTATGTATCTCTAACCATTAGAACGGAAGCTCCATGAAAGCCAAGACTCTGTCTTATCCACTAGTATATACCTAGCACCAAGAGGAAATGCTTAGCACAATAAATGCTCAATAAATATTTGTTGCTTATCTCACATAACATCTCATCATTATCTTAAGCTACCTGACATCTAGCAGAACATTCCTTAGTTACTAACTGATCATAAATAGTTCCATTATTTTCGGCTATGCATTCTGTAAGCCGTAAAAACTTAATAGAATTGCTTTGGTTTCCCTATATTTATTTTTCCTTCTACCTTCTTTAAGTGACAAGTGAGGCAGATGTTCTAACTTTATAACAGTATTACAGTTTCCTTATGAAAGAAACTTAACACATTAAATAAGTGAGTAGATTTAATGAAAAATATTAGAGGCAGCATAGAGCAGTGCCTAGAAAGCACCAACTCTGCAGCCATACTGCCCAGGTGTGAATGCCAGCTCCACCACTTAACTAGCTGTGTCCTTGGGCACCTTTCTTAACTTCCCGTGCCCCGGTTTCACTAGTAAAATAGAAATGATCATCACGGCATCACTCCCAATTCTCGAGCCCTTTCACTCTTCCTTCAAACACTTTCAGGATATCACCTACCCAGGAAAGCCCTGCTCTCGACTCTATCGTCAGCCCCTCCACCCAACTACCCGCTGATGCTCTCTCTCCCTCTCATGGTAAAGCAAGACCAACATCTATCGATTCACTATTCATTTCTGAATTTTCTGCAATCTGAACTCTCTACTTAGAGTTTCTACTTATTTTATCCAGAAGCAAACTAATTTATCTTACCCCCCCCCAAAAAAGAATGTCTTTACCTGACTTCACATTTCTACTAACAATACTCTCCCACTCATCGAGGCTTGACATCATGCTCCTTTAACTCTTCTTCATCCTCCAGCCTGCATGACGAATCATTCTCCAACTTCTGTCTAGAGTTCCTTAAGAAACTCCTTCGGCTTGGCCCTGGGGCCAAGTGATTCAAGTTCCACGCACTCCGCTTTGGCAGCCCAGGTTCGCAGGTTCAGATCCCGGGCATGCAGCTACTCCACTCACCAGCCATGCTGTGGTGGCGACCCCCATACAAAATAGAGGAAGACTGGTACAAATGTTAGCTCAGGGCGAATCTTCCTCAGCAAAAAAAAAAAAGAAAAGAAAAAGAAAAAAATTCCTTCATATCCATTTTCTCTGTTCTTTTACCTCATAACTCTTCATAGACAGTAAGTTCCATGAAAACAGAGGCAGATTCCAAAATTTTCACAGGTCTATCTATTCCTAACACCTAGGGAAAGGTTCTGTACTAAGCAGGGACAATAAGCATTTGTTTAATAAATTAACGCCCACCTGGCTTACTATAATCACCTCCGAAATGGATTCCCTCACTCCAGATTCCTAAGACTCCAATCCTTCCTAAAGTTATGAATCTTTCTTAAAATGCCTTATTCCTACAATTTGCTCATACACACTCATTAATATATTCAATTCAAGTAACCACTAGTTATAAGGTACTACAGGCAGTGCCAGAAAGAGAGGAAAGAACTGGGGCACAATTCCAAAAATAAGTCCTCTCCAGTTCTTAAAAAATGTTACAAGTATGTGTAAGAAATAGCCATGTAAATATTTATAATAAAAAGCACAATAAAAACACCTTCTAAATAGAGATTAATTCTGATCAGCAGGTAGTTTTTAAGTAAGATAAGCAGAGGAAATGAAAGGGGGCATTCCGAGGTAAGGGAAGAACATAAGGAAAAACCTAAGAGCATAAAAGTGGTATTGTTCAAAGAACATCACGGGGGCCCGGAGGGGGTGTGCATAGGTTTTTATTGTGTCCCCTCAAAATTCACATGTGAAGTCCTAACTCCAAGTACCTCAGAATGCCTTATTAGAGAATAGGGGCATTGCACATGTAATTAGCTAATATAAGGTCATTAGGGTCAGCCCTGAACCAATATGATTAGTGCCCTTATAAGAATAGAAAACCTAAACACAGAGGCAGACATGTGCACAGGAAGAACACTATGTCAAGATAAAGGCAGAGATCAGGGTGATGCAGCAGAAGCCAAGGAATGCCCAAGATTGCCAGCAAACCACCAGAAGCCGGGCAACAGACACACCAACCAGACTGGGAAACATCAAGATTCAGAGCATTAGATAAGTTACATAGGGTAGCATCTTCTCAGTAGTGAGGAATAATTTGACTTAGACTAGATACTGTGCTAGTCCCACCTACCAAATCTTAGAAGTATGACTCAAAAGATCAAATTATTTCCAAGTAACCTAACTGTTCCAGAAAAAGGTCAAGAAAACATACAGGAATGTAAAAATACTCAGCATTCAACAAAGTAAAAATTCACAAATATCTGGCACACAATCAAAATTACCAGGCATGAAAAGAAGCAGGAAAACACAATCCATAATGAGGGAGGGAAAAAAAAAAAAAATCAATAGAAATTGATCCAGAATTGACACAGCTGTTAGAATTAGCAAGTAAGGATATTAAAACAGGTATTAGAACTATATTCCACATATTCAAATAGTTAAGGGGAGTCACGGAAAATATTTTTTAAAAGACACAAATTGAATTTGTATAAATAAAAACTACAATGTGTAAGATTAAAAACACTGGATAAGATTAATAACAGATTAGACATTGCAGAAAAAAAGATTAGTGAACTTAAAGACACAGCAATTAAAAGTATTTCAGAATTCCAAAGACTACTCAACACTTGGAACTGGCTGTCAAAACAGAAAAGAAAGACATTTAAAATTAAAAATTAACAGACTGGGCCGGCCCCATGGCACAAGCAGTTAAGTGCATGTGCTCCACTACGGTGGCCCGGGATTCGCTGGTTTGGATCCCGGGCGCTCACCGAAGCACCACTTGTCAAGTCATGCTGTGGCGGTGTTCCATATAAAGTGGAGGAAGATGGGCACGGATGTTAGCCCAGGGCCAGTCTTCCTCAACAAAAAGAGGAGGATTGGCAGATGTTAGCTCAGGGCTGATCTTCCTCACAAAGAAAAAAAAAAATTTAACAGACATTCATTGAGCTCTGGCACAACTTCAAATACCATCATATACACATAACTAAAGCTCCTGATAGGAGAGAGTGAACAGAAAAAATTTTGAAAAAATAACAGTCAAAAATTTTCCAAATTTGACAAAAACTACAAACCCACAGATCCAGGAGTTCAACAAGCCCCAAGCACAAGAAACATAAAGAAAACTACACCAAGGGACGTTATAATCAAATGCTCAAAACTAATGCTAAAAAGAAAATCCTAGAAGCAGCCAGGAAAAAAAAGAAACATATTCTATATAAAGGAACCAAGATAAAGATGAAAGATTTCTTGTAAGAAACAATGTAAGTGAATAGACAGTGGAGCAACATCTTTAAATTGCTGAAAGAAAAAAGTATCATCTAGAATTTCTATACCCAGTGAAACATTTGTCAAAAACAAAAGAGAAATAAAAATGTTTTCAGATATATAAAAGGTGAAAGAATGTGTCACTAGTAGACTGCCTACAAAAACGTTGAAGGAAGTACTCAGGATGAAGGAAAATGAGACCATATGGAAATAGGATCTAGACAAAGGAATGAAGAGCATCAGAAAAGGTAACTATATGCGTTAATGTGTAAGAATTTTTCTAATTTGTTCAGTCTCATTAAAAGTTGACTAACTGTTTAAACAAAAATAATAATAATGTAGTCTAGGGTTTATAATATATGTACGAATAAAATCTACGAAAAAGCAGTAAAAAATAGTAAAAGATAAACGCAAGTTTACTATGGTAAGGTCAATATGCTATATGTAAAGTGATGTAGTATCACCTGCAAGTAGACTGTGATAAGATAAAAAGCAATCACTAAATTAAAAAACAAAAGGTTAAAATAAATAAGCCAACAAAGGAGAAAAAATCAATCATAAAAAATATTCAATTGGGGCCAGCCCAGTGGCATAGTGATTGGGTTCGTGTACTCCGTTTCGGCGGCCCAGGGTTCACGGGTTCAGATCACAGGTGCAGACCTATGCACCACTCGTCAACCCATGCTGTGGTGGCGTCCCATATACAAAACAGAGGAAGACTGGCACAGATGTTAGCTCAGGGCTAATCTTCCTCAGCAAAAAGAGGAAGATAGGCAACGGATGTGAGCTCAGGCCCAATCTTCCTCACCAAAAAAATAAATAAATAAATTCAATTAATCCAAAGAAAGCAGAAAAAAAAGAAAAAGGAGAACAAAGAACATATGGAACAAATAGCAAATAAATAGCACCATGATTTAAACTGAAACATACCAATAATCATATTAAATGCAAATGGTCCAAACACCCCAATTGAGAGGCAAGATTTTCAGAATGGGGGGAGAAAAGCAATACTCAACTAGATACTGCCTATAAGAAACACATTCCAAATACAGACATTAATATGTTAAAAGTGAAAAGTAGAAAATGATATATCATGCTAACACTAACCAAAATTAAGATGGAATGGCAATATTAATATCAAAGTATACTGCAATCCAAAGAATATGACTAGGAATGAAAGTCATTTTATAATGATATAAGGTGCCAAATCATCAAGAGGATACATTCATCCTGAATATGTATGCACCTATTAACAAAACTTTAAAATACAATGGAGCAAAAAAGGATGGAATTGCAAGGATAAAGAGACACAACTTTATTAGGAAATTTCATATCCTTCTCTCAATAACTGACAGAACAAGTAGATAGAAAATCATTAAGGATACAGTAACAATACTATCAACCCACTTGACCAATTGACATGTAGAGAATACTCCACAAAAGAACAGCAGAATATACATTCTTGCCCAGCAACACAGCACATTTACCAAGATAGACCATATTATGGGTCATAAAACAAATCTCAATAAATTAAAGGGAATCAAGTCATACAAAGTATGTTCTCTGGCAACAATAAAATTAAACTGAGAAGCAATAACAGATATATGGAAAGTCCCCAAATACTTAGAAACTAAATGACATACTTCTAAATAACAATGGCTTAAAGAAGAAATTAAATAGCAAATCAGAAATTATTTTGAACTGAAAGAAAATGAAATATATCAAAATTTGGGGAATAGAGCTAAAGCAATACTTAAGGAGAAAATTATAGCACTAAACACTTCTATTAGAAAGGAAGCAAGTCCTCAAATCAATGACTTCCATTTTCTACCTTAATAAACTAGAAAAAAAGCAAATGAAATCCAAAGTCAACAGAATAAAGGAAATAATAAACACCCAGAGTAGAAATCAATGACACAAAAAATAATAAACAGTCAATGAAACCCCAATATCTTTCATGACCATAAGATGCAAAAATTCTAAAGAAAATTGTAGTAAACTGAATCCAACAATCTAAAAAAAGACACTATACCATAACCAAGTAGTTTTTATTTCAGAAATGCAATGTCAGTTTAACATGCAGAAATCAATCAACATTATTCATCAAATTAACTAAGAAAAGAAAAACCACATGGTAATTGCAACAAATACGGAAAAAATTTGACAAAATCCAATATCCATTCTTGATATAACAACAACAAAAAAAAGACTTTCAGCAAACTAGGAATAGGAAAACTAGGAAACTTCCTCAATCTGATAAAGGACACTGACAAAACTCTACAGCTAACATCACACTTAGTGGTGACTGAATATTTCCCTCTCTAAAATAAGAGAAAAGACAAGAAAGTCCTCTTTCACCACTTCCACTCAACACTGTATTCTATGTTCTAAAAATATTCTACATTCCATGGAGGTTCCAGCCAGTGCGGTAAGGCAAGAAAAAGAAATATAAGGTAACCACACTGGAAAGGAAGAAACAAAGCTGTCTCTCATCACAGATAACAGGATCATCAATGTCAAAATTCTGATGGAATCTAAATCCAAAAAACTATTAGAGTTACTAAGTGATTTTAGCAAGGTTGCAGAATACAAGATCATTACACGAAGATCAGTTGTATTTTTATGTACTAGCAACTACAACCAGAAACTGAAATTTAAAAAACATTTATAACAGTATGAAAAATATGAAATACTTAGGTACAAATCTGACAAAAGCTGTGAAAGATTTCACACTGAAAACCAGAAAAATTAAAGAAAAACCAAACAGAGGGAGAGATAGACTTGGTGCACAAATCTGAAGAATCAATATTAAGATGTCAACGCTTCCCCAAAATTATCTACAGATTCAACACAATCCCAATCAACATCCCAGTAGGCCTTTCTGTAGAAACTGACAAAATAATCTGACAATTCATATGGAAACACAAAGGACCTAGAGTAGTCATAAGAATTTTGAAAAAGAAGAAAGTTGTAGGACTTACACTATCTGATTTTAATACTTATTATAAAGCTACAGTAATAAAGACAATATGGTATTGGCATCAAGACACACAAATAGATTAATGGAACAGAACAAATAGAAAGTCCAGAAACACACCCACACACATATGGAAAACTGATTTTCAACAAAGATACAAAGGTAATTCAGTGAAGAAAGGATACCCTTTTCAACAAATGGTTCTAGAAAAACTGGATATCCATTTGCAAAAAAAGTACTCTTTTAGCTACACCTCACAGCACCATTTACAAATATTAACTCCCAACGGATCATAGACTTAAATGAAAAACCCAAAAATAAAAAATTTGGAAGAAAAAAATACCATAGGAAACTTTTAGCTCCTGGGACAATTAGGCAGAAGTTTTCCAAAAGCATGATCCATAAAAGAACAAACTGATAAATCAGATTCATAAAAATTAAAAAATCTGTTCTTCAAAACACTTTTAAAAGAATGAAAAAGATAAGCTATGGATTAGGAGAAAATCTTTGCAAATCACAAATCTGATAAAGGACTTGTATCCAAAATAGATAAAGAATTCTCGGGGCAGCCCAGTGGCGCAAGCGGTTAAGTGGGTTAAGTGCTCACGCTCCGCTGCCGCGGCCGGGGGTTCACCAGTTCGGATCCCGGGTGCGCAGTGACGCACTGCTTGTGGAGCCATGCTGTGGCAGCGTCCCATATAAAGTGGAGGAGGATGGGCGTGGATGTTAGCTCAGGGCCAGTCTTCCTCAGAAAAAAGAGGATTGGCATCAGTTGTTGGCTCAGGGCTGATCTTCCTCACAAAAAAAAAAAAAAAAAGAATTCTCAAAGCTCAATAATAAGGAGAAGGAAAAAAAAGTCAGACAAACATTCGATCCAACACTTCACCAAAGATGACATATAGAAGGCAAATAAGCACATGCAAAGATGCTCAACATCATTAATCACCAAGAAACGCTATGAGATATCACTACACACCTCTTAGAATGGATAAAATTAAAAAGAACTGACCACACCAAATATAGCAAGGTGTGAAGGAACTGAAACTCTTCTGAACTCTTCTACACTGATGGTAGGAATGTACCATGGCACAATCACTTTGGAAAACAGCTTAGCAGTTTCTTAAAAAGTGAAGCACACACCTGCCATATGGTCCAGTCATTTCATTCCACTATTAGGTGTTAACCCAAGACAAATAAAAACATATCCATACAAAGACTTCTAGTTAATATTTATAACAACTTTATTTGTAACAACCAAAAACCGTAAACAACCCCAATGTCCTTTCAACAAGCAAATGGATAAACCGTGGTATATCCACACAATAATATACTACTCAGTAATAAAAAACAATGAACTACTGATATATGCTACAACATGGATGAATCTCAAAGTGATTACGCTGAAAAGAAGCAGACAAAAAAGAACATATTGTATGATTCCATTTATAAAAAATTCTAGAAAAGATAAAGTAACGTACAGTGACAGAAAGCAGATCAGTAGTTACCTAGGAATTGGGGGTGAGGGGAAGAGAGGAGGAGCAGGAAGCGGAAATACACAGAAGCACAACGAAACTTTTGGGGGAGGGGTGGATAAATTTATTATCCTGATTGTGGTGGAAGTTTCACGGGTGACATGTCAAAATTCATCAAACTGTACGCTTTACATATGAAAGTTATTGTATGCCAATTATAATACAATAAAGCTGTTAAAAAAAGTTTTATCCCATCCAAAACTTGACCTTTTATAAGTACTCCTCCCCCCAAATCTGCTTCTCCTACAGAATATCCCATCTCACGTGATGGTGACTCAAACTTTCCAGCTGCTTAGACCAAACACCTTGAAATTATTCAATATCATACGTTCACATTTCAAAATCAAAGAAATGTCGCTTTTGAAATGTGTAAACATTCACAGAGGGCATATATTAAAAAAAAAAAAACTGTGAAACACTGCAAAAAAATGTTTTAAATCTCCCACTTTTTACAAGAAAAACTTCAAAGTCATGCTGTCCATCCTGCATGGCCCTCAACAAGTCGCCTTTACCATCCACCTTAGTAAACTAAGTTTTCTAAACAGGCCTCCACCTTCAACTTGCATAGCATCCTCCACACTCTGCAGCCTTACAGCATCACCTGTTAAAATCCTATCCATTCCCTAAGACCACGTGAAGTACCACTTCCACCAAGAATCTTTTCCTGGTCCCGATGCAAAAAGGATCACTCCCTCTTCTGAATTTCCACCTCTCTTGTAGCATGGATACTCCACCATGAGATATAGTTACTTAAAGCTATATCTCATCCACCTCCACTAAATAATAAACTCCCTGAGTCAGGAGTCTGTGGCCCTCTGACTATGTGGTTGAATAAAATGTTTCTGTACATCTGTTTTAGAACACATCCTCAGTATATATGCTGAGGAAAATATAATTAATAATCAAATGTTAAGGTTTAATTTTTGTTTTCATTCTTTGCAAGGGTGTCTGTCCAACCACAGCTTGTGTATCTAATTTAACTAAGCCCTTAAATAAAAGAACAATTAAAGGGGTAAACTAAACTTGATACAGACACCTAAATTCACATGGATTATTTTTGGTGCGATCCTGTGTTTCAATGGTTTAGGGCCAAAAGGCAGGGATAAAAGCAAGTTGAAAAGTCCTATGCTTTAACCAACAGACACAAAAAGTGAGGAGCACTGGTTGCCACAAAACCAAGTGAAGAAACACCAAAGAAAATGAGAGCTAGAACAGTAAAACAGCAGCTCTTATTTTAATGGAATGACACTAGCCTGCTTGGAAGCTCGGGCACTGAAACATCCAAGACACCGGCCTTGATCACTGTGACCACCTGTACCGGTTAACTGAATAATACCAGACATGTTGCTTTTGTTCAACTGTTATCTATTCTTCATGCTAAAACATTCTTCCTTCCTATTACTGTCCAGCTATTTGAATCCTAAGTCATATTTAAAACGTTAACTCAAGTTCTATGGCCTTCCTCTTTAAGCTTTCCCAGACTATTCAACCCATTTCCCCTGTCCCTATCCTCAAAACACCAGGTAATTTTCTTTTCCTATACTCCTCCAAATAAATCCTTATGGCACTTTCTGTATGGTCGTCTTGTATTTTTATCTAACTTTACATGTATTTATTCTTCACCTTTTAGGTTCCTTGAGCAAAGCACTGAGTCTTACATTTCCTACAGAATTTCCCACCTAACAGTACCCAATAAAGACAATGTAAACCAAAGATAATACAGTACAAGCAATAGTTAAAACATCTGACTTAAATTAGAAAGGTAATAATAGCGGGGAGTGGTGAATAACAACCTGATCTTCCAAGTGAACAGAAGAACATGCACAGGGGGTTCAAGTTTATGCTCCTATTTGCTAGATTACATGGGCAGTACAAGATAAATTCTGCCCAAAGCTCACAACAATTTATTAAAAACAAACACGTCCCTTTATAAAAGGTCAAAATCATGAAAAAAATAAAATATGCTACTTATTGCCATGGTACTATTTCTAATCGGGAAAAAAATGATCAATTTTACTGAACAGAGTTTTAGAAAACCTGTGCATAGTGCTGCTACCTGAGTTATATTTTACAAGACAAAGCTCAAGTAGTTCCCTTTTTGTTACAAAGTATTTAATCATATAAAGATTTCGTACAACTTAACTTCTATAATTTAATACACATATTTTGGTTACAGGTATTTAACAGAGCAATTAAATCCTTATTTCCACTTCTGTTCTAAAATCCGCCTGCCCGCAGTGAGTGGGAACTGCTGCAGATCATTAAACATTCATTTATCAATGTCTCTCACCAGGCAACACAATGCAGCAGAATAGCACACAGAAACCATCCTGAACCCCAGCAACAGCGGCTAATTAGCATAGCCTACCACTAAACCCACACCATATGATTGGAACTGTTAGTCGGAATGCTGGCCAATCAAACTAGGTTATGCAAATAGCCTATTTTAGTTGCCAGGGCAGAGCTACTTCCAATTGTCCAATAGGAAAACAAGCAATAAACAAGAAATGAAATTGAGCTTTGTCACATTTTCAAGTTGCTGTTAACACTTTCAGGCTTAGAGCAAAATTAACAGCAACTGTAAAGGATGAGAATCATATTCTACTTTTCACTCCAAAAACAATCCAATGGTAATACACACAGAACACAGTTTAAGTAGTGTATTTGTTGTAATTTTAACTTTTTACTATATAGATATGAGTTTTTCTAACAGAAGCTGCTGTCAACATTTCAACTTTTTTCCCCACCTACTCAAAAGCAAGCATTATGTAAATGTCTTTCTATACATTCATATAGATTCTAAAACATTATATTTTAGAGAAACCCTACAAAGCATTTTTATTCTATTATGGGAAGACTAAATAAAAGGTGGGCATAACAGAAGGCATGGCTCACTGGAAGTCTCAAGCTTTATCATACTGAAGAGAAATAACATTGTGTCTTTGATCGTGACACATTAATATATAATTTCAAAATAATTTTAAAATAACAAAACCCCAATTAAGTATTAACCTATAAGGGCTTAGAATATGCAAACTGGAACCAAGTAAATAATACTCATATCTTGGAACCAAGTTCAACTAAGATATAAGCATAATATAAACATTATATTCATATGTAAAATTTCCAATATGAATAAAACATAAAAATTTTTACTCTGTCAGTACATACTAACAGCTACAAAGATAGTTTTAAAGAACATCAGTGTTCTGACAATTCTCAGTGGTTGAGAAAATTTCTTTAATCTCATATACTCGGAGAAATGCTTTGAAACATGTCAAGGAGACACAGTTCCTATTTGTGCCTTATAATTGTATCTTTATAAAAGATACAATTTTATTTTAAAATAGATCAACTTGTCCCACCTATCCTAGCAATTATCTCCTTCTAAATGGAGTACAGATTCATCCCACACCAAGGAGAAGTTAGTGATTTTTTAAATATATTTTTCCATAGAATGCCTGTAAATGTCTCCAGAAACACTTCTAGCATTTGTAAAATATATTGAATTAAAAGCACAGAGCAGAGTTCCAGCATCAGATTCAAAGAAAACAGCATGTTGGTCCTACCTCTATCACTGCTAATTCTCTTCCCCTTTAAGAAAACTGAAGCCACTTTTCTACCAGCTCCAAGCACCCACCATCCACACTTGTCTCCCAATTTTTTCTCATGTTCTCTCTACTTAGGGATTCTAAATGAAAAGTACTTCAAGTCCAATGAAACCAAACCAGAATCAGCTTCTTAGAGGGAGGAGAGGGATTGATAACTGAACTTGAAAGCTGGAAGAAACCTTAAAGATCATGTAATACTAACTCCTTGTTCTATAAACAAAGAAATTACACTTTTAAAAAAATAGTGCATAAAATAAAGATCCTATAGATGAAAATCAAAGCCCTCTGCAACTATCATCTATGATTAATCAATATATCAGTCAGGTATCAATAAGTCTTTTGGTTTGTCATTCTTATAAAAATATACTTAAATATAAGCATTCAAAAAAGATGAGCTCAGAATCATTCCCCATGCCATCTACTAACCAGGGCTTAAGAAAGGTTTGAAAATCACTTTCTAACCCAAAACATTTAGCTCATTCCCTGAAAGACTCAATCTCAGTTTACTTCAAACTTTAGAAATTATCTGGAGTTTTTTTTAAGTATTTGGAAACTTTACAAGTAAACCTCCTTTAATTCCTACAGATAAGGCAAGAAGAGAAAAGGGAAATATTTTTAAGCCAATTTAATTCACACTCTTGCCCATGAATCTTTAATATTTTGGTTAGTTCTCCCAGGTTCAAACCCAGCCTATCTTTCAATCTATAGCATTTTCCACGTAAACAAGGACTCTTTTCTGGTCCACCTCTTAAACATTCTTCATATCACAAAACTGTCCCATCCTTGAAGGGGAAAAAAATTAAAACCTTGGGACTCTTATTTTCCTTTGGGACCTAGAAACACAAGGAAACATCATCTGTCTGGTGACAGATGCTCTGGGGAAAAAACCCTGAATTTAAATGTTGTTGGGTTTATTGTCAATTCCTTTCAAAGCTACTTAAAATTGCAGAGTTTTAGAAAGTATCTACTTTTAGAATCAAAAATTAAACATTTAAAACGTTTAAAAATAGTTAACTCACTAAATTAGAATCTTCATTACATAAAATATATATTTTAGAATTCCTAGTAAAGTTTTCTAAGTATGTAATTAAATCATTAACTTTTTTAAAATACAGTATTCCGATTACATTTTCTCCCCAATATTGTAAGAAGATATAAATTTAGAATAAATAACTGGTAACTTATTCTCTGCAGTCAAAGATGCTAAAGATATATCAACAGCCTCTATCCCCTCAATGCATAACAGGCCATTATTATGCCAAGTAATAAATCATCCAACAGTATCTCAAATGACAAGCATACCACACCAACAATTTTGTATTTTAGGGAGAAATACAATGTAGCTTTCTAATTTTGAAAAATGGCAAGTAGATAGAAATGTATTTTCCTTTTTTAATTTCAAGCCATCTAACCTGGAAAAATAATCAAAAAAATGTGAGCAACTACTTTGGTCAAGTTTGTAATACTTCATTCTATAAAGTGAGGCTGCCACCATACTGTTTTGCTGGGCATCTTTTACAAAAGATTAAGCCCAGTAGGTATCTGTACTCTCCAATTTAAGAGCAATCCTGATGCTTTTTTTCCCTCCTCCTGAAAGTCTGTTATTAAGATAGAAGGTAAACTGTTATTTAAATCTGGATTACAGACATAAATTTTTAAATCTTGGACTGTTCTTTACTCTTGTAGATCAACTAACTCACGCTTGGGGAATGGTCCTATCCTCTTCCTCTTTCCTCTCCCAAAACAAAAAAGGTACCTAGAACATTATGAATACTTAACTACTGTATAGTAAATATACTTTTGCTCCCTCATCCAACTATGGAAATACAAAAGCTGACTGACCAAGCCTTTATTTAACTAAATGTTATAATAATTAATGCATATTGCTAAAACAAAGATTCTTGCAAATTAACTTTGGAGTTAAAAACCCTCTTTGTATTGTGCTTATCAAGGCAATAAATCAGAAAAAGCTTCATTTTTCTTAAGCATCTTCACCTTAAACTGCATTAAGTATTTTCTTGTCAATTTCCATATCATACGAAAACAGGAGGATAGACTTAACACATTTAGGGGGTATATTTAGTCTGACTTAAAAAAACAAACAATAGGAAAAATTCACTTTTAAGAGCATTGGGTGGGAAGCACCTCAAAGAGATAAGCAGCTATCCTCCAAAGCAGCTGAAACCTAGGTTAACAAGGAGAGGCCATGGGTCTGCTCATGAGGAGGGAGGTAATGGGCAAAACACGTGGAGAGGTCAAGGACAGAGAAAACAGTGCTTCCACACGGAGCCCAAACCAAAAGTCACAAAGGCAGAAACTGAAGCACAGGTGTTGACTTTCAACAGAGCTGCTTCTCACACTGGCAACTTGAAGGGGTATACTACAGGTGGGCAGCAGCAGGAAAGTTTTCTTGAGACCAAGAAGGCCACCTAGTTCTTAATATATACTACTAGAACTCACTAGTAAATAGAGAACCAAGGATAGCCACAATTGGAGTGGTGCTTGAAAAAATACTTTCAGATTACCAGCAAGAGAAGGAACCAACACGACACCCAGAAGCTCAGTTTCCTAAGTTGAGGGAGGAGGGTACTTCTAAAAAGAAATTCTAGAGCACTAGATAGACTAAGCATACCTGTTCATATCCTCCACAATGCCCACCAAAATAGCAGTAACGAAGCACAAAAATAAAATCAATTAATTAAAGCATGGGATGGAGACATACCAGTGAACCAAAGATTCTGACAGATTTCTTCAAGACAAAAGGCCAATGGGATGCTATCAATAATCAAAGGAATGCCAGCAAGGCCTAGAGCTGAAAGCAGGCACCAGGAACCACAGCAACAGTGGTAGGTGCCATTCTAGGTGGGAAAGGAAAACTGGAATAGAAGGAGGGGCAGAAGTTGGCTTGATTACTAAAATAACTAGCCGCTGCATGGCCAGCCTCTCCCAATGGCTCTAAGAAGTTACCTATTGCATAGTCAACACACTGAGTCCCGGCCACTCAAACAGAGATGAACAGTCGCCCCCAGGCTGAGGCCAAAGAAATGCCCTGTAAGGATACTAAGCCACCTGCCTAGGAAGGGCTAAACAGGCAACAGCACAGGTCCATACTGCTCAGTGGGGCCTCCTCAACCTGGCAATGGAAGGATGAGAAGCTTTTTGCCAGGACCCCAATTCACACTCACTGAACTGAAGCCTGTCAGTCCAACGTCTCAGGAGAAACACCCAATCTGCACTCAGTCCTCTCACTTGGGAGAGAAGGTGATGATGGCAGAAGTAGTTCAGGTTCTTGACTTGGGCAACAGGGGTTCACAGGTATTTATCACTGAAATACTATAAAAGAGGGTCACATACAGATCAAAGGTGACAAGTGTCATAAACAATTACTCTGCACCTGAGATTTAAAAGAAAAATTCCTAGTGAAAGTTGAATGCATATCATACAACTAAATCATTTTTAAAAATCATTACATTGCACTACATCTCAATCCCAGTGTTAATATTTCTCCTATGAGTGGAACAAACTTAGTGACACAGTATTACATCTCTCTCTCTATAGGTCCTAATACACTCTGCTTTTTTCCAGTATAGTTTTCTGTATTCAGTTTTCAAAAGAACTTCAAGATAAAAACATGGAATTCAATTATAGTTAAGAAAAGGTGTATCTACTTATATACAATGTAAAGCTAATTGTTTAGTGAGTAAAGACTGTGAGGTAGAAAGAAATATAAAGGGTACTTAAAGTCCTCAATTCATATCTTGGGAAATCAAGAGAAACTGTCTAAAACTAATGCGTCAAGAAAGAGAGGTTTAAATCAATTTTATAAAATTTTAATAATAATCAACAGAAAAACTTTAAAAGAGGAATACAGGGCCGGCCCCGTGGCTTAGCGGTTAAGTGTGTGTGCTCTGCTGCTGGCGGCCCGGGTTCGGATCCCTGGCGTGCGATGCACCGCTTCTCCGGCCATGCTGGGGCCGTGTCCCACATACAGCAACTAGAAGGATGTGCAACTATGACATACAACTATCTACTGGGGCTTTGGGGGGGGGGGGGGAGGATGGAGGATTGGCAATAGATGTTAGCTCAGAGCCGGTCTTCCTCCGCAAAAAAAAAAAAAAAAAAAAGAGGAATACAAATTGGCTGGAAGAGAGGTAGCATAGAGAGCTATTTGATTTCATCTTTCTGGGAGGACAGTCAGTTTTTTACACATTACATATTTAAAGTGATGGAAGTAACCAAAAAAGGAATTTAAAAACTGAAGATTAAAAGAGGTTTTACCACTAAGGCGTGAGAATGAGGAAAAGGAAACACATTTCATTTTTTACTTCCAGAATGGATTAAATTTTATTAACATATCCATGTAAATTGAGTAATTAATGCTTAATATGGAAGAAAAGTACAAATCTGAATTTAACATGTCAGTTGAGCATGGCCGGAAAAATACTGCTACTAGGAGGAGGAAAAAAGGCTGGTTGTAACCAGTAGGTTACACAAACAGCAAGCATTCGACAATTTGTTTCAGCTTTTATAATTTTATAAAAAGCAGATCTAGGTTTGTATTAACAAGATAAATATTTACATTTTCAAGTGTCTGCTTTTTGAGTACTTGATTCCATGTAGTATATTTTGTGGATGGTGTGTAAAAATGGAAATAAACTTATTCATCCTTCTCTATAATCTAATCTCTAACACAGATCCCTTTAATAGTATGGATCTCTACACTTTTTTAAAAGACTAGCATAAAGGATACACAGACATGAGTCAAACTAAAGAGGGACCACTAAGTAGCCTGATGTCATCCACCAAAGGAAAAGAGAGAAAAAGCACTTAGAAAGAAGTAAAACCTTAAATTACACCTTTGGAGGAGTTGATCTACACTATCTATATCAGCTTTCTTAGTTTGGTTTTCCTTCCAAAGGATCTTACCTCGTAAAGTAAATCAAAATTTATTCAAAAAACTTGCTCAACAGTGGCCAAATCTATCCATTTCCTAAAACTACAAAAACCAAACTCCATCAAAACCAGAAGTTGGTTCTAGGAATAATTCTAGGTTCTAGGAAAATAAAATATTTTACTTCACTTGAATCTACAATTCAAATCACTGTTGATAATACACATTGCTCACAACTCATATTTGCTTGTTTAAGAACACATGTTCCTTTTTAAAGCAGTAATTACTTCCACAGACTTTACAGGAAAGCTAATACGGATAAACTTATTGTATCTTATCAAAACCAAAGAGTAAATTATTTATGAAGCCCTTGAGAATCCCTTTAAAAGACGAAATATAATACACAAAATAAAAGGTCAACACTGTCAACAGACAGTTAATGGGTTTATTCTCATTTGTTCAACAAATATTTGAGAATCGATTATGTTCTAGGGATTACACTAATAAATAAGACCTAGTCCCTCCACACAAAAACTTAAAGCTCCTGTATAAAAGGATACTATGAACAAAATTAAAACACAAACGCAAACTGGAAAATGTATTAGCAGTAAGTAACAAAGCAGGAACACACTGGTTAAGAGTCAGGAGCCATGCTCCTGGGTTTGCATCCTAGGTCCATCCCTTACTAGCTGTGTGACCTGGAGCAGGCTACCTAACCGTAAATTCTTTAGAATAGTTCCTGGCATACAGTAAGGGTTCAATGAGGAATTCTTACAAATTTAGGAAAAAAAAAACCCAAGAGAAATATTAGCAAAGAATATTAAAAGGAAATTCACAGAACATATAACAAACATAAGAAAACATATTCAATCTCACTAATATTCAAACACATACACATTCAACTATTAAGTTATGTTTTGTCTATCAAATTGGCAGACATTTTTAAATACCCAGGATTCTAGAGTATGAGAAAATTCTATGTGCTGAGAGAAGCATAAATTGTACTTTAAAAAGATATCTGAAAATATGTATCCAAAGTCTTAAAAAGGTACATATCCTTTAACTCAGTAAGTACAACTTCTAGAAAATTGAACCTAAGGCTATAAATCCAAGATGAACACAAAGACTGCCACAATAATGTTCACTTAAACATTATTTATGAACTAATTAGCAACAATGGGAAATAGGTTAAATAGTAACTGATTTGTAGAATACCAATTAGCCATTAAAAATCATGCTATAAAAGAATACTAATGATGGAGAAATGTTTACATTTTAAAAGACTATAAAAAGTAAAATATGACTCCAATTTTGTTTCTTAAATATTGTTTGAAGGAGCCACACGCACATAAAATAAAAGGCAATATATACACTAAAAAATTACAATGACTTTTTTTATTGCTTGCATTACTGGTAATTTTTATTTTCTTCTTTATACAAGTTCTATCTAAACTTGAATTATTTTTAATTAAAAATATATAAACTGGATTGTGGTGGTGTCAGTTGTACAACTGTATAAATTCACTAAAAAATCAATCAATCATAAAATGCATAAATTTTATATGTAAATTATATTTCAAGAAATATTTATATATTTACTTATTAAAAAGGTGAGGGGTAGGAAAAAGTCCTTGCCTTCAAAAGAGAGAAAAAAATTACAAATACGTTGTTTTTTTTTCAAAGGGAAGAGGGAGAGCTTAAGTATTTCAGGTATCTTTCAACAATAAATTTGCTAACTGTAACAAAATATTTTCCTACTATATTCATGTAAAAATGGATGTTATATAATTTTTTCAAGTACATCAGTATGAAAAAACAGAATGTTAACTTTTCAGGTAACCTGGTCCCCAGAAAAAACTCTTTATCCCTGTCACATTTTTTCCCTATCTACCCTGCTCCTGCAAATCCTTTCTGAATAACTCCAATAAGCAGAAAAATCAGCATAATTCCAATGTCTAATAAATAAAACACTCCAACACAAATTTTAAATTATGTAGATGAGTTATGAATTTGAATTGACTGTAAGTCTGATAATACAGGCAGAATAAAATTTGAGACATTAACATGTAATTCCAGAAAACATGCCAATTTCTCAAATAAAAAAGAAATTAAAAAAAATGCATGCCCTAGGGACTGGCCCAGTGGCGTAGTGTTTAAGTTTTCACACTCCACTTCAGTGGCCCCAAGGTTTGCAGGTTTGGATCCCGGGCACAGACCTACACACCACTCATCAAGCCATGCTGTGGCGGCGTACCATACACAAAGTAGAGGAAGACTGGCCCAGACGTTAGCTCAGGGACCATCTTCCTCACCAAAAAAAAAACAATGCAAACCCTAAATATGCATAAATAGTATGGTAGCAATTGGGAGGGGAGATAACAATAATAAAAATAGAGCACATCCATTGGACCTGTGTTACATACGCACTCAGCACTACATGTATTATGCGGTATTATTACCATTATTATGTTTCTTATTCCCCATATGAAGAAACCGAGATTTGGAGGTTTGTATTTTGTTCTCATGGTTACCCCATATCCCTTCTATTTTCCTTTCCTTTCATTATGAGTCTAGGGGTGAAGGAGAATGATCTACTGATTCCCCTACCTAGGAACATCAATTTAATTAGTAACTTTCCCCCACTTCCCTCTTCTCCAAGCATCTGATTTGAAGTAATATCCTTTTGCTCCCCATTAATAACTATGAAGTAATCAGCAACTTTATGCTACTTTTATTTTTTGTCATTTGTACTGTATCTTCAATGTAGAGAATACAGCCATTACATATTACACTCACTCATAACCATCATTTAGTTTAAATTCCACAAGTATCTATTTAATGCTCTCCTTATACCAATGTCCCTGCAGTCTCTATGGTTGCCAAAGTTTATTCTCTAGTAGATTCCTTAAGAAGTGCTCAAAGAAACAATAGTCCCCAAATTCATTCTCATGTTGAGTATGATTCTGTCACGTTGAGTAACATTTTGTCTGTTGTCTTTATACTGTAGACAATTGAGCGGAATATAAAACTCCTGGCTCTCATTCATTTTCCTTGAGCATATCAGATATTACTCCACTGCTTCTGGCATAAAGCATTGCTATCAAAATCAGATAATCTAATATTCTTCCTCTTAATAATGACTTGGGTCTTTGCCTAGATACCCCAAGAATCTTCTTTAAAGTCCAATAATTTTTAAAGAGTATGTCTACATTTCTGGATCAATTTATCCAAGTAAACAACATGCCCCTTCCAAATGTAGTGGCAAATCATTTTTTTTTAATTTCAGGAAATTTACTTGAGTTATAATTATTAGTATTTATTAAGTTTCATTGCATAGTTTTCTTTAGAGACCCCTATTATTTGTTGAAACTTCTCTGCCTGTCTTTAGTAACTGTCACTTTCTCTAAAATGCTTCTTCATTCTTCTTCATTTTTGTCTAAATTTTTTTTCTCCCATTCATCTTCTGTTTCTCTGAAGAAATTTTCTACTGTGTTTTTTCACCCTTGTGTTCCTTCTAGCTTAGGCTTCATTTTTTAAATGATTTTTTCCTTTTATTTCTCTTTCCTGAGTTATCATCACATTTCTAAGATTTCCTTATTCGGATTTATGTCGGTCTTTCATATTTGCATCATTTTCTAAATTTCTTTGGGTTTGTTTTGAAACATTAGGTTACAGTTTTCATTTGTTTTATGGACACTTCTTTCTGGCATGCTTTCATTATCTGCAGGAATATTATTCTGCTCCTTATTCCTTTTCTCCTACAAAAACTCTGTGAGGATTTGACTGTTGGATCCTTGTCTGGTAATCATTTTCATGTAAAACAAAACTTTTAGGAAACTAGAGTAGCTGTTCCGGCTTGGTAAGGGTCCTCTTCTGTTTTCAGGAAGGATATCAAATCTAGTCTCATGAATGAGGTCTCCCGTGCTGTCACCTTCCCCCACTTCATCCGACCTTTTTTTCTTTGCCCCTGTTGTCTCCATCCTGCTTAATTCTTTCCCCAGAAGTGTAGTCCTTAGTGTGGGGCTTCAACTGGTCAGTTTTGAAAATTCATGGGGAGCAGATGGCTCTAACCCCACAGAATTCATTTTGGGTCCCTTGTATCCTGAGAACTCAAAAACACCTCTTAGTTTCAGCTGCTGTTCTCAAATCTGCTTGCCACACTTCCCAGGCAAGTTGTTGGCTAGCTTGGGGTTCTCCTGTTCTTGGGTCCATCAGATACCCTGCTGCTTCATTCTGCATCCTTCTGTACCCTTCTGTACAAATGCTAACACTACGTAGGTCTTGTAGGTACTGGGGATTTGTCCCCACCCACCTCTATTAAGGTCTATGGAGATACTGGTCACCTAGTCTTGTAGGTGTCCGTGAGGTTTTGGTTTTGTTGTCCTTGTTACTCTGTTTTTAGGGAAAACTGTGGAGATTCAAATAACTATGCCCTGCTATCATCTTCCCAGAACTCAAACATTCTTTCAGAAGTACATTCAGTAGGTATCCCTAAAATCTAAAATAATGAATATGAATCTATTTGCTTTCACCTAGGTCTTGAACAAAGGCACTAAGGCCTAAGAAATTCAACTTTACAATGTGGCTAACCTCAGGTTTCCTATCATCTTTTCTATAAATATCTTATGTTCTCTTATGTGATACATACATGTATCATAATAATGTAGTCAGTATTAACTGCTTCCACTTAGAAATTAGATTTAAATAATAAAAATATGAAACATAAAAGGAAAAGGAAATGGAAAATAATGAGGAACTCTTAAAACCACCTGAAGAAATTTATTAAAGCAGACATTCAGATTAAGATATTTTTAAGCATTAGCAGGATGGCAAAAATTGTTCTTTTTGCAAGTATTTGTTGGGCACTTTCTAGGTCCTAGGAACCCTGCTAGACAGACACAGGGCATACAATGAGGTAAGCCACAGCCCTCTGACCTTGAGGATCAGACTGGTTGGGACAAAAAACCAGTAAGCAAACATGTACAAATGCCATAAAAGCACTCAATAAAAACCATTTGCTAGAAAGAAAGAATCCTGAGAGAAGAATATCTACTGAACTGTTAGGTTTGTCACTTTATGCATTTCTGAAGCACCTAAACTTTTTCCTCCACTCAGTACACACTATCACTTTTATATTTTCTAAAGTAGAAGATTCTTCTTTTTGCCAGTTGGGGATTTTTTTTTTTTTTTTTTTTTGTGAGGAAGATCAGCCCTGAGCTAACATCTGTTGCCAATCCTCCTCTTTTTGCTGAGAAAGACTGGCCCTGGGCTAACATCTGTGCCCATCTTCCTCTACTTTATATGGGATGCTGCCACAGCATGGCTTGACAAGCAGTGCGGTGGTGCGCGCCCGGGATCCAAACCCCGGGGCCACCACAGCGGAGCCCGCGCACTTAACCACTACGCCACCGGGCCAGCCCGAGAGATTTATTTTTAACTATGATACTCAATACTCACAAAGATACATTAAAAGACAAATATTCATGTAATGCTAGTGAATATAAACTGGTACATGTTCCCAAATGGCTTTCTGAAAAGCTGTATCAAGAGCATTAAGATTTTTCAAACCCTATGACCCAATACTTAACACTCCTAGGAATTAATTATAAGAAAATAATTTAACATATAATCAAACTTTTATGCACAGATGTTAGTACTTAAAAAAAGTGAAAAGGAAAAGTTTAAAAAAAACGTAATGTCTAATAAGAGATATTTAACTTAACTAGGAAATGTTCATACAATGAAATAGTCTCAAATCAGCACGCTTTAAATTTCTAAAGTAATTCACCTCAAAAACAGTTATAGTTCTGAATGCTCTGGATTTGCTCCAAGTTCAAAGTGAAGGAGATCACTTCAGCTAGTAAGTTTCTGATCACGTGAGGAAATGTTTATGGTACAACACTAGCCAATAAAAGAGAAGATATAAATAATATAAAACAGATTCTACTCAAGCACACCAACCTGAATGGATATTCAGGATGATTTCAATTAATCAAAAACAGCATTGAAAACAAAAAACTGAAAGGGAATGTGCCATAGTGCAGTGGACAGAAGAACTTTGGGTATGTTTCCTTCTACTTATCTATATTCTTAGAAATTTCCAATTTTTTTCAGTGATTGTGTATCTCTTAATAAACAGGGAGAAAAAGTAAAAACCTAAGAGCAAAAATAAATCCACCGGATTTAGCATTCACCAGAACCAATAAACTCACTGAATTATTAAAAGCAAAATCAGACTGCTCGGGGTTAACAAACGAATAAGGCTAAAGAAGGGAAAACACATACAGAAAAAGACCAGATACACAGGACCACGTGAAGAACAATTCCAAAAGGAGGCAAACTGGCAATATGTACCAAAATAGTAAAATGTACAAACCCTTTGATTCCCCTAATGAACCCTGCATACGAATGGGATTAAAGAAGTTGGGTTTTTTTTTAATTTACAGAACTGATTTCTAATTGTTCTGCAATAATATGCCATACTCTTGTGTCTCGGAAGTATGCAAACTTTGCCCTACAAAATTCACATTTTAAACTGAGTTAGAGAATCTAAATTAAAAACTCTGCCACATCAAATGGTTTTAAGCACTTAAATTCATGAAAATATGAAAGAAATATGACAACGACAATATGAACAAATCAGCACAATTTAAATTTCCTAGGTTATTCATCCTCAAAGAGTTATAGTTCTATACGTTCTAGAACTATTTCAAGTTTTAAAGTGACTAGCCTATCACTATTGTTAAAAAACAATTTTAGTTGTTAAAAAAGCCCATGTCAACAAAATAAAGAATGGTAACAACTGCTATATCCAACAGCTTTTCCCAAATAATGTTCTACTGGATGTTAATTGGTATAAATAAAGAATAAGAGGGAGGCGAGGTCCTTTTATCAAATAAATTGAAAAAATGCAAGAGCTTTTATGTTAAGGTGCACAGTAATCTCTGAGGCAGTGCATTTTCCAAATTTAACCTCATAAGTAAGTGATTGTACATCCTAAATAAACTCAGTTTGGTTACCTCTTAATCCAAAGGAGTAAAGAGTGGCTCCTAGGTTCCCAGGATGACAGTGTGCTTGGGTGGAATGGTGTTACTCATCACTAACAGGAATACATGGGGCGGGGGGGGGTGCAGAAGAGACATCCAGGAGGTAGTTACATGAGTTTGGAACTCAGGAGAGAAGACTGGGACACAAGTGTAGATTTTGACAACATTGGCATGTGGGTGTCGGGTGAAATCATTACTGTGAATGCTGTTAACCAGAGAGAGCTTTCTGTTTTTACTCTAGATGCCAGGAACTCAACAAATAAGTCTTAAAAATTGATTATAAACACCCACTGCATCATTTGTTTACAATCTGCCCCCTCCTCCAACTGAAATGTGTTCCCTGATTCCTAAGCACAGGGATCCTTGTGCATAGAGCACCTATTAGAGTACCTGGTACAAAGCAAATGTTAGCCAAATAAATGGTCACAAATGATTTTTGTTCCAAAAATAAAAACATTATCCAATTTCACCTCATTTATATTCCAATTATATTTTAAAACATGCAGAAAGACCCTCAAATTAAACAAGTACGGAACACCTATATACACACGTACTAGAAATACATCAAAGTGTGCCTTTGGCTTGGTGTTCAGTAAAAATCTATTACTGAGCTTTGGCTTTTCCAAGACCACTCAGTCAATGCCTACTTCCACGTCCTTTCTAGCATCCCTGAACCTGCGCCTAATCGATGAAATGGGGTGAGAGAGTGAGGCATCATCACATCTAACCATCATCAAGTCAGTCCCATGAACACCTGGGGAAAACAGACTATTCACCTTCGAGTATGCATAAGCATTCTAGAAATAACTTTCACTGAAAAACTCCTTAGGAGCTTTTATGTGTTAAAATTCTATCAGTTGAAGTATAATAAATGTGTGCACAGTAATACAAGAGCAAACTGCTGCATTAATTAATGATGATTATGAAAGCTGTTAATTTTATGTTCAAAAACAATTATTAACTTTCAAATTGTTAAAAGGGAAATACACCAACAGCTAACACATATATTAGAAAGAGCCAGATCTTCCTTCTTGTGTTTTTTTTCCTTTAAAAGCCAATAAATATTGATAATTTTTAGAAAATACAAAGCCAAGTAAACGAGACTGGATTATACCATAAATCTAATCTTTGTAGAATTTTTTTTGTGTTCTAGCATTCATAAACTTAACTAGATAACCTTTATAAACTGTATTTACTCTTTAGATATTTCATTTCATCCATAACCCTTCCAAGAAAAAGAGCTTTTTGGAAACTCTTCATATCTTGTGAAGATAAACTAGAAATAAAACAGCAACTTTGCCACTTCAAAATTTCATAAGGGAAAATCTCCAAAATCATTAATATTCATGGATAAATCTGTGAGATACCCCAAAAATACTTTGTTCCTCTACTGACCTCAGTTGAAAGTGAGCATCTACTTGGTATAGCCAATGTGCAGCATAGTGCCCAAGGAGCAATCCGGGAGCTGACACTGCTGAGAAATTGGTCCTGCACCAAAAGGTCACACTTATAAAATCTGACAACAAAATGTTCATAAAATTCTAAATTTTTTTCTGTAAGTATTCCTATTTATTTCTCTATGATGGTGATATTCAGCCTCAGCATCATGTTGATTTTATCAGCCACTCAGCCAGAATGTGTAGATGGTGTACCCCTAATTTGTACCAGCAAATATATATGTGCACACCTGAGAGATGGATTACGGAGATGATTACTCAATCACTTTTTACTTCAAAAAGAATTACGATCAGATTCTTTGAGTCTCTCATGAATGTAAAATATTATTTGATCTATAACTTAATTTAAAAATATATTCAAGCACATTTCTTCATGCAGAATGGTACATCTGACACATTACTTTTTTAAATCCCACTCTAAAGTCAAAAAATGGTAATTTTTTTCCTTTTAGAAAACAAAGATCACCAAAAACAAAAACCAACCACAAAAACTTTAACAGCTACACCAATAACGTAATTAAATATCTATTCAAGATTTACATAGTTACTTCTACCGCTTTTTCAGTTAATAAAATATAATCAAATAAGACTATCTCTGATAAGGTCTACAAATATAAGCCACTTGGTTCAACAAAATGCTCACAATTGATGTGATTTAAGAATATACAAGTTTAAAAGCTAACACTTTTATCCATTAGCTACACTACATTTTCAAAAGTTTGAACATAGCCATAGATGGAGCAGCCTCCATTTTTCCACATATGAATAAGATCACCTCAATTAATTATAAAATAATTAAAAATATTCTTTCAAAAATGCCCTGATACTGCTTCTTCTATATAAATACAAATGACAAAACAATGAAAGGCAAGGAGGGAGGGAAGAAAGAAAAGAGAGAGAGGGATGGAGGCAGGGATGGAGAGAGGGAGGAAACAAGGAAAGAAAAAGCAAAATCTCGGACCATTATTTTTTTAAGGAATCATAGATATAGGTGTAATATCCTTAACTGTCGGTCTCTTTTAAGATACACTACTAACATCTACTCTCTATGGTTTTAAAAGATTTGCTCTATTCTAATAGGGATCTGAGGGAAACATGCATTCAACCATAAAGGTGAATATTTTATTTATCTTTAACAGAAATACTTCAATTCTCACCAAAGTATTAGCCAACCATTCACTTCCGTAAAGGTCAAGTACTAGCAATTACTATGCTGTATTTGTATTAATACTACTATAACACTGATTATCAAACTGATTCCCCAAGTCAAATTTAATAAATACTCCAACTACCTTTGCATTTATTGATCTAAACAATTCTCCCCACTAATGCTGTTTATCAGAAAGCTCCCCCATTCAAAATATACCACCAGTTTCCACAATCTCTCAGATAGCCATAGTTTTACTGTATTTCAAAACTTGAGTCACCTGTATGCATCGTCTTCTTTCAAGTCTCATATCATCCTGATGGGGTGGGGGAAGGGAGGGAAGAGTCCAGCAGCAAAACTATAACACTGTGTGAAGAAAAACAGATTATGATAAGAGATAAGGATGCAAGACAATTACCCCTAATTGAGGAATATCTAATGTAACTACAATCCCCAAAACATAGAGATAAAATTACTACAAATTCATTTAATAACATTCATTAAGCTTACTTGAAAATAATTTTCATTAATGAAACATAAAATATCAAGAATTCAATTGTCAGAGAAAAACAGTTTTAAAATCTGCCAACTATCAATAAAAATTGCACGCATTTCTAGGTATGAAATAGTCAATATTCCACTATTCTATATGATTTATCTGGGGGGAAAAAATCTACATTTTGTAATCTCCTTCAATTCACAGATCAGTACGAACGTGAATTCCCCTTTCATCGTGGCTTATTATCAGAGGTAAGCAGAGGTAACGAAAGTTACTCTATAGGAAAGATAACATGTCAATCTACCAATGTTATTTGTAAATTAAGTTCCAAAACTGCCCCCTTAAGCCCGCAAGCCCTCTTTTGCTTTCCAAGTGGCTTCTCTTACTTTATTATAATTCTTTCACTGTACTTCCTACTTATTGCTTCCATTGGTATTTCATGATTGACTAGCAAATTCCATAATGACTGACAGGAAAGCAAAAGCAACCTCACTGTTGTCATCAACTGAGACCACATGATAAGAGCAGAAGAGACAAAGACAAGCACAGGCTAAAATCTAACTTACAAATGAGTTGAGTCTAAAGATTTATTTTTTAAATTGATACTGTGGAATTCAATAAGTATTCCTAATGAAACAATGTTGCTTATGTTGGCCAAGCTCCCAGGCCAGCCAAAAGAAATCTACTGATCCCAAAAGATATTACTGGTCATGGATACTGGGAAACCTGCAGAAGAAATACAGTGAACCAATTCTAGATCCTCTCTTTATCTGGACAAATTCTGAAATAGACTGTTTTCCTTTATTAGCACTCTCTCAACTCCTGATGCCTGTACTTCCCCAAGTTTTACATTATGGCATCCTGATCATCCTGCTTAATAATAATAATCCTTTCCCATAAGTGCATCCCTAAGTTATCATCCAAAGCTCCTACTGCCTCAGCGTAGTTCAATTTATGTGTGTGACAGGAAGAAAATCAAGTGAGCTGAAATAATTCACTTTTAATATTTGCAATTTTCAACAAAGATGCTAGTTAGCCCAAATAAACCCCTCATTGGTAGAATTCTAATAATATTACAAAATAAAGTAAGAAAATACTTAGGTTGTTTGAAGAAAAACTTTTAGGCAAGTGGGTCATAATACAGACTTGAGTCTATATTTACTGCCCAAAAATATTTCTGCTTTTCACTTATTTCTCCTTCTACTTTAGCACTCCTGGGTTCTTTAAAAGCTCGAAGTCTGTATTCTAAATAACGGCAACTGAAAGAGGAGCTCAGGGACAGGGGTTTAAATGTATGAATTATTTGTAAATTACCAATCACCTGTGTCTAAAATCATTACCTATATTCCAGATTCCATGCCTTTCCAGTTTAGATGCTGCTATGGTATCAAGTAAAACCCTAGACATGGGACCAACTGGTACCCGATTTGGGGGTATATGGATAGATGAATGGACGAGAATTAAAGTACTGTAACAAAATAGTTTTATTTGCAAAAATAATATTTGAATCAACAAGATTAAAGATTTTTACTTCAAAGACAGTTTTCTAACAATTTTTCCCTTGTAATTGTCTTTACAATTCTAGCATGGACCATGGGGAAAGAGAATGTGAATTAAACCTCTAGTTATGAACTAGGTATTATCAAATCCTTTAGGTTCTCAACATCATATTCTTCACCTATAAAATGTTACAGTGCTGGGCCGGCCCCGTGGCTTAGCGGTTAAGTGCGCGCGCTCCGGTGCTGGCGGCCTGGGTTTGGATCCCGGGCGCGCACCAACACACCGCTTCTCCGGCCATGCTGAGGCCGCGTCCCACATATAGCAACTAGAAGGCTGTGCAACTATGACATACAACTATCTACTGGGGCTTTGGGGGAAAAATAAATAAATAAAAATTATAAAATGTTACAGTGCTACCTACACCCTGCCACCTTCAACGATTTCAACAGGAAAAGATGATATTACTGATACAAAACCACTTTATAAGAAGAAAGCAGAATCAAATAAGACACTAGTATTCTTTCTATTTTATTAAAAAGTTAGAAATTAGCAGATTATTTCATTACCGTTTTAAATATCTAAAGGTAAGAAATATGGGTGGGCCAGTGGCACAACGGATAAGGCATCTGACTATGGATCATCAAAACTGTCTGACCCAAAAACTGACATCTTGTAGAAAAGTCATCTACTAATCATTACTCAGTTGAAAAGTAGCCTTCAGCAAAGGGTAAAGTGCCTCTACAAGTTACAAAATTTGCTGCTGGCATATGCAGCAACCAAACCATCACATACTAAGTAATGATGAACTCCGTAAGTCGTGACCTTATTGATTTAAATAAAGATTCTAGCGATTATTTCATACATCCTTCAGGTTGGTCACTTTACTAAAAAAAACAAAAAGTTTATTTCAGCTGAGTGCTTTACTACAATAAGTAGATAACAGCAACCACCAAATATACTTTGCAAACTACGGATACAATTTTCTCTCTAAAGAAGCTTAAAAACCCAGATAGTCATATTTTAAATTTTTCTGAGTAAAACCTACAGTGAATTTTTCATCTTTCCCCCTGCAAATGGAGTCATTCACAAATTATAGAGCAAAATTAGATGCTAATGAAAAGTATCTACTACCCTTACCACAAGAACCTCCCATAATCCTCAAAATCTTTTACAGTATGTCTTAGCTCACATTTTGCCAAAGGCAATATAATGGTCTATGAACAATGTGAGCTTAAGTGGTTTTTAAAGCTAAACGTATAAACCACTTTTTAGCTGTCTGAAAATCACTGCATAAAATTAGCGTATAGCACATCTTCATGGATAGCAGAATTTCAACAGGCTGTCTGAATTAAGTGCCTGCTATGCTCAGGTAGGTAGGTATCAGACTAAGTCTCTTAGTGTCTGTCTGTCTATCTCTCTAGAGAGGGAGGGAAAGGAGGAAGGAGAGAATATCAAGACACTCAAGACATCTAATTAAAAGCACTGACGTACTGAGATTTATAAAATTAATACTAATCCGCAAAGACCAAGAGTGGCAAAACTGTGATGGAAATGAATGCACTAGCATGGTATGGTAAATCCAGATTAACTCAGGAGTTAATGAACTAAATGGCAGATATGGTATTTTTCTCTAATGTCACAATGTTTTGTAATAACACAAAACTAAAAATTATATCTGGTTTCAAACTAAAATAGTAGGAAAGTATTACAAGCAGCAGGTGAAAAACATCAGTATAATACAAGGTTGAGAAGTACTGGTAGGCACTGTTTTATTTCTTCAGCTGGACAGAAGTACACGGTTTTTTTTCTTGTTTTTTAATTTTACACGTTATATATATTCTTACATGTAAATTTCATAATTAAAAAATTTTAACCCACATGAAAAAATAAAATGTAATGCACAACGGGATTTAAAAGGACCATTTAGGGGTCGGCCCGGTGGCGCAGCAGTTAAGTGTGCGCACTCCACTGCGGTGGCCCGGGGTTCACAGGTTCGGATCCTGAGCGCGCAGTGACGCACCACTTATCAAGCTATGCGGCATCCCATATAAAGTAGAGGACGATAGGCACGGATGTTAGCCCAGCGCCAATCTTCCTCAGCAAAAAAGAGGAGAATTGGCATCGGATGTTAGCTCAGGGCTGATCTTCCTCACAAAAAAAATAATAATAATAAAATAAAAGGACAATTTAGATAGTTCAGAAGACACCAATTAAGAATAAGTTACCAAAAAAAAAAAAAAGGATAAAGTACAAAAATGAAATCAAGGAAAACTTGGTTGATAAATTTGATTCCATAGATTAAAATAACAATGTGATTATCTAAAAATTATACACTGTGACTAGCTTTTCGTATAAACTTCTGCTCATTTACACTAACAGATTAAGTGACAGAAAAAAATATCTTCTTTTCCCATACAATAATTTTAGAAATAGATTTTCTAGAATTATAATAGCCAAAGGAGTCAAAGAGAACAGAAAATAGGGAAATGTCATGGTTTCAATACCTAACACACAAGAAAAAAATTCTGTAACTCTAATTCCCCATAAGATAATCAAATGGCATACAGAGAAAAAGCATTTCCACTAACTGGGAATTTCAAGTCAAATCCTAAAAACCAGGAAGATTTATGACTCTCCCCTAAACTCCTAGGAAAGAGTCACAGCCTTAAAAAGGAAAAAAAATTTAAAAGGCAAAAAGCACAAGACTACAGAATGTGATACCAAATCAAAATTATGAGTATGCAGGGAAAAGAACACTTAACTATGCCTCACCCACTCACCTGAGACACTACAGACCCTGACACATTTAACCTCCTAACAGCCCTCCAAGTAGGCAGGGTTACTTCCATTTCAACATCAATGGGGAAAGCAAGGATCAGGCAGATTAACCGGCCAGGCCTAAAGTCACAGCTTGTGAACTCTGGTCCCACACCAAAGTTCATATTTTCCACCACACCAAAATGCCTCTCACTGAGGATCACTGAAATGATCATGAGAAAATTACAAAGGTGCAAGAACCTAGGTGTGTCTTAAGTCTGATTTCAGACTCCGAACTTACTCACCTGCCTCAACCATCCCAAACAAGAAACAAAGCACATAAGTAGTAAATTAATTTGTAAAACGCATCTCAGTTTAGGAGAATGGAAAAGTAACTCTTCCCAAAAGTTAGTCTAGCAGAGAAATTTTGATTACAGCATATAACAGATTGATTTATAGTCCCTTTACCAAAAAAATTTTTCAAGGAGACAAACTGGAGAGAGAGTAAAAACCAATAGCAAGTAAGTCATTTTTGCACTCAAGTCGTGGGCAAGATAAAAAAATACAAAGGATTATAAACCCGGATTTTGGATTATATGTACAACTCCAATGGCACATGGGAAGTGGGAGTAGCTGAGATGCATGTTAAAGGGGACAGGATGCGATTTCTCATGAAATTATGTGAAAAGAACTAATACAACCCTGAGTAAGGACTGGACAGAAGGTTCAAGAACTAAGAGCTAGGTGGATTAAATAAATATTGCCCCAAATTTTTGCTACCTCAAGCACCAAGTTACTTGGACTCTCTGGGACTACATCTGGACTCAAATAAGACAAAATTAGGCACTGAGTACTTGGATACAGCAATAAATACAGGAAACCAGGAAGGAAATATCTCATATGCATATATCTGTAACAATGCATAATACAATGACAAGTATCTTTTTAAAAACTGGAGGGCAGAGACTGAAAAGTTTCTAGGGGTAAGCTATGATCAGTAATTGCGAAGTGCAGGTACCTGTCACTAATTCAAAGTACAGAAACGACCACAGATACTCTATTTTGCTTGCTATCCTTTGTCTTTCTGGAGTGTGAGAGCATAACGATTTGTCCAGGTTTATATCAACCTTCAAGTCTATCAACATATTTACATGTATTCTCTTGTATTCTAAGTTCCTCAAACATGAATTCTCAGACCACAAAACTTTTCAAGAATCTCACTCCCACTACTCGAGTGACTACTATATAAAGTAGATACTAGGAAATATTCCTATCATAAGCAGACCTAAGTTCCAGAAGGCTCATTTCTAAGACAGTTGGTTGAAAGCCAACTTAAGTACTATTTTAGTTATATGTGGAATTAAGCAGACTTTTAAAAGCTGGCTTGCCTCTTAGTCCACCTCTCCTTGTAGAGTTTCAGGCCCACATTTCCAGGAGCCCTGTGAACCGAGCTTGAATGTCCTAGTTATTATTGTTTCCCAGTTATCAGTGCATATGAGATGTTTTATCGATAATGGACATATAAATATTTTCCTTTAATTCACTCAATTCCCATAAATAATTATGTAAGGTAAGTAGCACTATTATGCCCACTTTACAGGTGAGGAAACTGAGGCCCAGAAAAGTGAAGTCAAGTCGCCCCAAGTCACACATGACTAATGGTAGAGAGCGGTTAAGATTCAAACCCAGCCACAGTGACTCCAAAGCTGCTCTCTCAGGCCTCATGTTAAACTGAATTTACCATCTCCCACCCTTCTCTCTGCTCACAAAAAGGGAGGAAAGACCAGGCAGGGCAGGAAAAAACCCCACTTCTCCTTCCGGTACTCTCAGTCTTGGTTAATGGGTGTCACCACCACCCAATCTCCCAAACTAAAACTCTAATCATCTAGGACCTCTTTCCTATTGCTTATCCCACATCCAACCCACAAATTCTTGTGCTGGATTTCAACCTCTTTCAAACTGGCCTCATGGCTCCATTTCTACCATTCCTATCTTAGTCAAGGCCCTCCTTGTTCTATTTGCACGCCCTGCTCAAGTCTACCCAGTATAGCCCATTCTGATCAGAAATATACGCCTTAAAATCAAATCCTGTCACCATTCCAACCCAATTGTGTGCAATTATGTTGTTCAGAAGCTCAAAGTGAACAACGATAGTCTTCTTCCATTTAAAACATAAAAACCTCAAGTTTTTCTCCATTTATCTGAAATAAAACAGACTGTTTTCTGATTGTAAAATATTACATGCTCATTACTTTAAAAAAAGGGAATGAGTAGTAACTAGAAATAAGGCCGGCCCCGTGGCTTAGCGGTTAAGTGCACGCGCTCCACTACTGGCGGCCCGGGGTTTGGATCCCGGGCGCGCACCGACGCAACGCTTCTCCGGCCATGCTGAGGCCGTGTGCCACATACAGCAACTAGAAGGATGTGCAGCTATGATGTACAACTATCTACTGGGGCTTTGGTGGGGGGGTGGGAAGGGGGAGGATTGGCAATAGATGTTAGCTCAGGGCGGGTCTTCCTCACAAAAAAAAAAAAACAAACAAGTAACTAGAAATAACTAACTAAAAGTCACACAAAATTCTACCACTCTAAGATAAGGAATCTCTGCTTTTGTTTTTTTAATTTTACATCAACAATGTACATTTGCACCATTTTTAATAGTTGTATAGCACTCCACTGCACAGATATAAGTTTACTTTAAGCAAATATCTATTGGGGGAATATCTCGGTTGTTTCCAATTTTTCACTACCATAAATTTTGAACCCTGGAGCCTGCTTTTAACCTACCTGTTAATAGGAATTAAGAGCAAAGTGACATGAACAAAACCCCAAGATTTTTTCAATGTCTTCTGTTGATATGCTTGCTTACAGATCACATAACGTACTCAAACTTCCTATTGCTCAAATTGATCCTAGCTCATGAGAGGAATTAAAAAGGAGTGGCCCAGTGCTCGGAGAATCAAACTAGGTTGAGATCCAGTGCTTACTGTTCTCTCTCATTACATTTTCGTCCTAACCTCACCGAGTGGGATGATCTCACTCATGTATGTATTCCATCAACAAAGCAGTATCTATCAGATAGAAGACACGAAGAACATGTTCAATCAATAGCCTGCAAGCCCTTCTCATAACTAGTTTCTAAGAAATGTACTGGAAAACCACTCTGCTCTCTCCTGATAGCACTGACTTTCCTAAATAGGATGGTCTAAAGTATAATATATAGACACACACATATTTATAAAATATACATTATATACAATTAATTTACATAATTGCATGTACACATATAATTAGTTGGCTATATGTATGTTTATACATAATTATATATAATTTTATAAACCACTGCTTTTAATTATCCTTGCATTTCAAAAATAGAGAAAAATAACAAGGCCCAGAAATAATCAAACACACACACAGCTATTAACAGACTTACATTTTTCTCCCACAAGCCTATTACTAACAGTAGTAAAATGAGTACAGTTTTACTTATTTTCCTTGCTACATTTCTGTGGAACTTACAAAGAAATGCTACCTCTCCAAAAATTCTTAAAATGTGTGGTCTTGTATTTCAGCGTACCAGTTATCCTCCAAACAGTCCATGTCTCTTTCACTTTTAGCCCAAACCTCCGGTGTTACCTCCAGGTCCATCCCCTGACTCATTTCTCTATACATCTTTCCCTCCAAAAGAAGTACTTCAAAGTTTTACTCTGAACTAATAACTCTGGACTTTCTTCTCTACCCTAACCTCTCACTCAATACCTAGTCCAACAAGCAAGCTGCTGGATGTCGCCTACAGCGCCATATTACTACCTCAACTCACTACGCCTAAAACACATCCTCACCCCTTCGTCACACAACTCACCTTGCCATCTCTACCCCAGGGCACCACCATTCTTCCAGTGACTATACTACAAACTGCTAACTTATCTACTCTAAATAGTCTCACTAAATCCTATCAATTTTCAAAACGCCTCATGCCCATCCATTCTTCTCCATGTCCACTGCAATCACCTTGGTCCAGGTCCTTAATTCCACTTTCAGTATTACAGATGCCTCCTAGAACTAAATTAGCCGGAGGGTGTGTCAGAAATACTAGGGGAGAGAAGAGAGGTTCCCAAAACTAGACTGCAGACTCCACTCCCAAAGATCCTGATTCAGGAAGCATGGAGAAGGACCCAAGAATCTTTTCTTTTTTTTTTTTTTAAACAAGAACTTCTAGGTGATTCTTGAGCAAAGCCAGGTTTAGGAACTACTGTACTTAAAAGCAGCTTATCCCTTGTCTCAATTTATCCTACAGTTAGCTGCCACATATATCTTCCTGAAGCACAGGACTTTCAACCTGGATTTAACCCCTCTGTAACTTAGGAACATTGGATCAAATCTTATCTCCCTGAACTCAGAGCTTGGCATGGTATTCTATAAAATGCCATTTAACCTCCTTCTGCACCAATGTTCAAATCATTTCCCCCACCTAAAATCTGCCTCTTCTTTACCTAAATCCTATCCATCCTTCAAGGCCACCACAATTCTCCTTCATCCAGCTTAAAGCCACTCCATTCTCTCTTCTGAACTTGCATTTAATTATCTACCATTATATTTTGTTAATTACTTATGTTATACTCTTACTTCACTGATATTATCTACTGCTTGGTGAGTCTCCCATTTCTAGTACATCATAGCAGATGTTCAATACATTAGTATAGTGGAATAAGAAAATGGAAAATATTGTTTTATGTAGAAAAAGTGGGTTATATAGCAGATGCAGACACCATACGATTTTAAGAGAGAAAAATAGTTGTGTGCAGAAAAGAAAACTGACGAGGTTATACACAAAATGTAAATAGTAGTTATCTCCAGGGAGAAGAACTGCAGGAAATTGTTATTCTTATCGTCTGTATTTTCTAAATTTTCTAAAATGAATGTGCATTTTGTAATGAAACAAAATCTTAAACCTAGAATCTTAAACCTTAAAATCTTAACCTAGGATTTTCTTGATCAATGGAGTTTCTGTAAAAATGACTGGCATGGAGTATCAGTAGTCACACTGTCATAATCCTAATACATGACTTATTTGTTAATGTCAACACTTTCCAACCTATACTTCAAATTCCACTGGCCTCACCAGATGGGATGTTCAACTTCTGGGAGCTCGTTCACAGCCTTGCAAATCAATCACATACATGGGCATGCGACTTCTCTAGCTAGAGAAGTTTTGTTTTCTTGTTTTGATTTGTCCTTTCAATCAAAACTACAAACCTTAAACCTAGCATTACTGCTCTCTAATTTCCATATAAGACCAGGAGACACACAATAGGTGAGAAAACTAGAATTAGTATTAAAATAAATCTTAGGAATAAGGGTCTGGAAAAACCTTTTAAAACACTATCTTAAGCATCCCTTCCTCCTTAAGCAGACTAAAACCCTAAACGTAATGAAAATCTACCCATCTCAAAGAATAAGTCTCATGATAACCACACCAATAATTTTCAATCCTTAGTCACGAATTATACTCAATTCCTCTATACTAACTTAAGTTCACGATGTTTTGTCTGCACTCTGAAGAAACAGAAAATAGCTATACACAGCCTACAAAACACTCTTCATACACACAAAGACTTACTCCTCAGCTACTTCTCCAACTGAACAGCAAGACACTCAATCTCTCTTCTCAATCTAATTAGCCAGTCTCAGTCCATTTTTCTAAGGTCCACAACTATGAGAACAACCTCTAAGTACATCCAAATTTTTAAAACTCCAAAACAGCTTAAAAGCTCATGATAATAAACTATTAAAGATCTGTTTTTAAAAATGAGTTAATAGCGTGGTGATCGATGTGGCGATGTCGCGCTCTCCTGAGCCGGGCCTAAGCCGTGCCAGGTGAGGGAAAAAAAAAAAAAAAAATGAGTTAATATACTGCTAGATCACCATCCACAGTAAGACCCAAAAAAGTGCTTAGAGTTGCTTAACCTGGTATTCAAGGCCCTAAGGTCATCAGGCTCGGAGTTAGCCTGCCCTAGTTTAACTCCTGGCTCCAAAACTTACTGGGTGGCCTCACGCAAGGTTCTAAACTTGTAGGTGACTAAGTGTTCTCATCCACAAAGTGAGGATAATCCTGTAAAACCGTGGTAACCGATGGTAACAAATGACATAACACACATAAAGCATTTAACATCGCACAGTAAGTGCTCAACACAAGTCTGCTTCTTTATACTCTTATATTTTACACTGTCATTGCCTCCATCTTTCCAGTCTTATCTCCTACTACACACTTTTCCCAAATCTACACTCCAGCCAACAACGGACAAAGCTCATTCCCCAAATACCACTTTTTTGCTCAGGCCATTCCACAAGCCTTCCTTATCCATCTCTGCCTGTCAACACCATGCTCCAAGCACAGCACCAACGCTTTCTCCTCCAACAAGCCTCCCCCAGCACCTCCAACAAACACCACTTCCTCCTCAACCCTGCCATGGCAGTTTTTATACCATGATTTACGGCCCTAACCCCACTGTGCCTTAAACTGTAAGTAACTAACTGTGTGCGTGTCAGCATCTACCCCCAGAAAGCAGAAAAAGCCTTGTTCATCTCACCCTCCAAGAAGGCCACCTTTCTCAACTACAGCCAACTCTCAATAGAGGAGAGAAAAAAAACCATAATCATCAAACCAACTCATCTCCTAAAACATCTGCTTATGGTTGCTTTGTTGAAACAAATAAGTGAGTTAAAATTTTATATATTTAAGACAAGATCATAAGCACAGTTAAGTCATACCTGCAACCTAATGGTGGAACAAATGAGTCTGCTATGGTTCAGCTCTATAACTTATCTCAATACAAAAGACACAAAATCTAGTATTCCTGCTCCAGAGAATGAGTGTTATATGAGCTAAAAAATACTTTATATAATTATCAACTCTATATAAATAGCCATAATCAGATAAAGCCTGGGCATAGTTTGTTTTTCTTTTCCTGTTAAATATTAAGCCTCTTTCCTAAAAAGAGTATTTTTTAATATGGTTGAAAATGTTATAAAACCAGGTGGGCAAAATATTGATAACTGCTGAAGCAGAATGACAGGGACATGAGGGCTCATTATATTAGTCTCTCTACTCTTGTGTACGTTTGAAGTTTTCCATAATTAAAAGTTTAAAAAAAATAAAAGCGGTGATATATTTTAAAAAGCATTAGAAATACAATTCTTTAAACTATAAAATAAGTGAGCTACTTGACAAAAGAAGCTAAAAGAAATTTAAAGATTCAGTAACATTTCATGACAAGAGAGCTTACAAACATACCACGACTGAGCAAAATTTGCTTTTTCTATTCTTTTTGTTTGTTTCTCTTTGGGGAGAGGAGAAAGGGGTTAAAAAGCTTGGGAAATTATTTTCCATAAACTGTTGTTTTTAAATAAATCACTAACAAACATTTACCTATGTAAGCTTTGGTTTCTATACAACTTTCCCAGGGGCATCACTGTGTTAAGCAACGTAGAGTTGTGACGTGAAAATCCAGGGAGTCAGGGGAAACTCCCTTGAGGATGTCACCAGCTAGCTTTGCGGGATCAATAAAGTGCAAACTTTCTAGCGTCAAAGCCCACAAGAAAGATCTCACTACCAGTTTCAGCAGCTGACATTCTCCAGCCACTTGGGGAGGAAAACAATTGAACATTTTAACAACTTACCCCAAACAATTTCCTTTTGCTATCCAAAGTCATATTTGATTTTTATCTTCCTACTTTTTCATATTATACAGAATAGCATATTTTTTGTGATATCTAATACAGGTGAATTATACAATAACATTGAGATTTTATTTATTTATTTATTTTTCCCCCCAAAGCCCCAGTAGATAGTTGTGTGTCATAGCTGCACATCCTTCTAGTTGCTGTATGTGGGACGCAGCCTCAGCATGGCCAGAGAAGCAGCGCGTCGGTGCGCGCCCGGGATCCGAACCCGGGTCGCCAGCAGTGGAGCGCGCTCACTTAACCACCAAGCCACGGGGCCGGCCCTACAATAACATTGAATTTATTATCATATTTAGAGCTAAGGTCTTCAGTTTCATTTAATTCAAATCAATCCTTTTAGCAGATGTGGAAACTGGGGTTTAGAGGTGATATGCCTTACTTATGAGTATCTGAAAGTAAAATAAACACTGAAAAGATCTGATTATCAAACCAATGAAAAAAGCAAAATAATATTTAACTGCCATTTTAATTGAGCATTAAAACTCCACTGCTACACAGAAGTATGTGCAAATATAATATTTATGTGTATAACAAGAACAATAAGCATAGTTATTTATAAATGAAAATACACAAGCAAATGTCCAGAAAGAAAAGTGCCAAACTTTAATAGCATTATCTCTGGTTAGGACAATGAGACTGAGAAACTAGTGGGGTAGGAGAGGGAGAAAGATGACAGCCATACATACTTCTGTATATATTTCAGAAGTGCCATCACTTACGCCTACTGAAACAACTGAAAAATGATTTTAAATAACTGCACATACACAAATAATATCCTAAAAATCAGATGATGTCATGACATGAACAGAGTTTCAGATTCATCATTCATTTTTTTAACAAATATGTGCCGTGTACTGGAGACATAAGGGTGAGATTTACTGTCACTGTGCCTGGCCTCAGGGAACTCACAGTCCAGTGTGGGAAACAGACAAAACCCACACGAATATGTGACTACAAACCATGCTAACAGTTATGAGGGAAAGTAAGGATTGCTAAAAGAGAATATAACGAGGGGAGCAAATTTAGATTTGAGGAAGGGGGAGTATCAGAAATAATCTTTCCAAGAGTTTAACAGGTGAGACCTGAATTTGTAGTCTTTGTATCTGTAAAGCTTCTTAAGCTCACAATTCTTTCAATTTCTAGATCCACATAAAGACAGGAGGTGAGAAAATTCAAAACTTCTGAGAATGCAAGAGGTGGGTGGGGATCTTGGAAGTACCATGGCTGATCAGCCAAGACGATCAAAGACTAAAGGAACAGTGAATAGATGCCTCCAAATAATTAAGCAAGTCTCACAAGGATGGAATGAATTGACTTGTTCCCTGCAGTTCAAGAAGACCGGACAAAAACCAAGAATAAGTCGAATGTTACAGGAGAATGAACAAAGGAGTGAAGGCAGCCAATAATGGGACAGTTGCTTTATGAATGGCACCCTCAGTTACCGCATGTTCTTGCAGAGCCTGGGACCCACAGCATCTGCCTGGGCCATGATTCCAACACTAAGTGGTAAGCGGGATTCAATTACTCTGGAGCCCACCCCTCTGGCCTAACCTTAGCCCAAAGGCACACATCACTATAACATTATTTTAAAATCTGCCCACTCCATGAAACATAATCAGGGAAACAGCTAGAATTTTAAAAGAAAATTATCTCCTCCACTGAGCCTATTTTTTTGTCCTGGCTCTCTAGGGACAATTTCCCAACATGATAGAGGGAGCTGGAGTCCAAGCAAATCATGGCAGTCCTGCTGAGATGTGAAGGTAACAATTAGACTTCCAAGCAGCTGAAGTAGCTGGAACCTTTGGGAGACAGGGCAACAGAGAAAAGGCAGCTATGCAGAAAAGGGTGTCCAGAAGTCTGTGTAGGGGACCCAAGAGGACCAGGATGCACCTGAGCAGGGTGAGATTACAGAAATTTTAGCACAGAGTGATGGCTAAGTTGTTGAGAGCAGAACCCAAGTGATAGATAATGAGCAGATCCAGGGGATTTTGGCGTCCCTAGCCAGCCACAATGGAGAGATCTCATTAACAGACTGTGAAGGTTAATTTAATGTGTCAACTTGACTGGGCTTTGGGTATTCGGTCAAACAAATACCTGGGCCCAGATATTTGGTCAAACATTACTCTGGGTGTGTCTGTGAAGGTGTTTCTGGATGGATATTAATATTTGACTCAGTAGACTGACTGCCTCCCTATTGTGGGTGGGTCTCACCCAGTCAACTGAGGACCTAAATAGAATAAAAAGGTTGACCCTCCAACAAGCAAGAAAGAACTTCTCTTGCCTGCCTGACTGACTGCATTGAGCTGGAACATCAACCTTTTTCCTGTCTTTGGACTCAAACTGAAATATCGGCTCTTCTTGAATCTCAAGCCTGCTGGTTTTCAGACTAGAACTTAAACCATTGGCTCTTGTGGTTCTTAGGCCTTCAGACTCCAACTGGAACTACACCATCTGCTCTTCTGGGTTTCCAACTTGGCAGCTGCAGATCTTGGGTCTTCTCAGCCTCCATAATCACATGAGCCAATTCCTTATGATAAATCATATATATTCCATTGTGTCTGTTTCTCTGGAGAACTCTAATACACACCTTACCATTCCTTTCCCCCTTTCAAGACTAAAACCACATCCTAGAGTGTAGCCTACTTCAGACCAACACTAATAACGTCTAAAACCAAACCCAGACAAGATCTACAGGGAGACGCTGTGTAGAAGTCATGTCCCACCGTACTAGAGGGGCTAGGAGTCACCTTGAGCTTTCCACAGATCTTGCTTAATGACATATAAAACCAAACCTATATAAATTCAAGGTGACCAACCAGCCTTCTAGAACAAACATTAACACTCAGGAAGAAGAAAACAGTTCTCAATCACAAATCAGTGAACAAGCAAAGAATAACAGAAAAATGTAATCCACAGTCAAGGGGTAAAAAAAGGAGTCAACAGAATAACAACTCCAGGATGGAGCAGATGTTAGATTTAGCAGACAAAGACTTTAAAGCAGCTATTTTATACAAAGAATTAGAAGAAAATATGTTCAAAAACTTTAAAGAACATATGCCCTTTAATGTGTGAACAGAGTTATCTCAGCAGAAAAATAAAAACTACAAAAAAAGAACAAAAAGGAAATCCTAAAAGTGAAAAGTATAATAACTAAACAAAAATTTTTACTGAAGGGATTTAACAGCATATTGAAGATGGCAGAAAAAAATCAGTAAACTTGAAGTCAGATCAATAGAAATTACCCAATCTAAAGAAGAAAGAGAAAAAAGAAGAGATTCTCAAAGACCAGCAGAATAATATCAAATATTCTAACACATACATATGTAAATGAAATCAAAGGTGAAAAGGGGGCAGAAAAATATTGGAAGAAAACCATGGCTAAAAACCTCTCAAATTATAACCACATCCAGGCAAATTAGAGGCAACAGCTTAAAACCAAAGATAAAGAGAAAATCTAAAAAGCAGCCAGAGAGAAAAAAAAGACTATATATACAGAAAAACAGAATAGTAATTATTAATGACATCTGATCAGAAGCAATGGAAGCCATTAACACATGCTGAATGACAAAAATGATCAATCTGGAATTCTATAACCAGTGAGAATAACCTTCCAACGCAATGGTAAAATGAAGACATTTGCAAGATTTTAAAAAAAATTATGAGAGAATTCTTTGCCAGCAGACCTGCACTACAAAAAACACTAAAGAATGTTCTTCAGACTGAGGGGAAATGATACTGATGGAAACACAAATGAATGAAGAGTGCCAAAAATGGTAAATAAGTAGGTAAATTTTCATAAATGAGTATTTTTTTTCCTTCTTGTAATTTAATTAAAAGATTATTGATTGTTTAAAAGTTCACTGTAAGCTGGAGTTTAAAAAGCGCTTAAAACAAAAATCCTAAAATTGTAAGCTGGAATTTATAATGTATAACATAACATAGGTAGGAGTAAAAAACATAGCAACAATTGCACAAAGTGGGAGGCAAGTAAACAAATTGACAGTGTTTATGGTCATTACATTTGGGAAATGAGGACTGGGAAGCGGAAAGCATCACTGACTCTACACATTTGGAAACATGTGTATTTCCCTCAAAAAATAACACACCTTCAGAAGTTCTGTGAAGAAGAGCTCGTACACAGTAATTACAAACACACAAAGAAACCCTCCATCACAGGAGAAATTCAGCAGATAACCAGTTTTCACATCCAAGGAACTAGAAATAATAGGACTATCTGAAAAGAACTTCAAAATATATGTATCTTAGGATGTTTAGAAAAATATGTGAGTCTATTTTTTTAGAAGGATGACCAAAAAGTAGGCAGGTTTAAGAAAGATTCAGGTATTAAAATTAACACACACATTTATGTTCACAACTGGCTCACAATTACAAAAACCCTCTATTGGCATCTTTCATTCTAAGTGTGAACACTTTTTCTTTTTTTTAACAAAACTGTCTAATGTGTGCTCATATCTTATTCAAAATGAGCTCTATTAGACCAGTCCCAAATTAACTAGCTAAAATAAAGTATAGCATAACAAAAAAATATAGTCCAACTCTAACATTTTCAAGTTTGATACAACCAAGTAACTTTAGAAAAAGTAGAATCATAGTATATTTTTTACTACTCTCCTGCAATCTGCACCTTCTCAAATAGTCATTAAAATTCCTAGATTGCTAAAATAAGTTCTAGTAATTTATATCATTTTCCTAAATTTAGACTGATTTTTAAAAAATGCTTGATAAAAATTACCACTGTCAGCTTGAGCCAGCCCTAAAAGAACGATAACCTCCGTTACTTAGAGATAAGAAGCTCAAAGCAAATGTTATAAATGGCATGTAAGATGGTAAAATTTGGGGAGATACCTCTCCATTTGGACCCCAAATCTGGACCCCCAAGCTAACACTGAAAAGTGCCAACATATATTAAGAATTCTTACTGTCACTGGAAATATACTTACGATATACCTAAAAGTTACTATTTCAAAAGCAACCTTCCTACTCTTTCAAATAATTTATAGAAGTGTAAAAACTGAAAAATGTGAACTCCCAAAAAATATCCACATCCTAATCTCTGGAATCTACAGATGTTATTGTACTTGAAAAAAGGTTTGCATCATCACATCCCACTTTGCAGATGTAATTATGATTAAGTTAAGGATCTTGGGATTATCCAGGTGAGCCCTACACGCATCACAAATATACTTATAACAGAGAGGCAGAGGGAAATCTGACACAGACAGAAGAGAAGGCAATATGACCATGGAGGGAGAGATCAGAGTGATGTGGTCACAAGTCAAGGAGTGTTGACAGCCACCAGAAGCTAGAAGAGACAAGGAACAGACTGTCTCCTAGAGACTCCCGAGGAAGCACGGCCCTAGTCCTGCAGACACTTTGGATTTCGGCTCAGTGGTACTGATTTCAGACTTCTGGCCTCCAGAATTGTGAGAGAATAAATTTCTGCTGTTTTAAGCCACTAAGTTTGTGGTGATTTGTTATAGCAGCCACAGAAAACTAATACAAGGAGGTAAGAAAGACATTTTCAAATCTTCTTAAAATATGTACATTCTACAAATGTCACCTATGAAAAATGCTCCAATCAAAAATTTGTATTCTGGGGCCGGCCCCGTGGCGTAGCAGTTAAGTGTGCGCGCTCCACTGCTGGCGGCCCGGGGTTCGGATCCCTGGTGCACAACGACACACGGCTTGTCAGGCCATGCTGTGGCGGCGTCCCATATAAAGCGGAGGAAGATGGGCACGGATGTTAGCCCAGGGCCAGTCTTCCTCAGCAGAAAGAGGAAGATTGGCGTGGATGTTAGCTCAGGGTTGATCTTCCTCACACACACTAACTAACTATATAAACAAATAAATAAATAAAAATTTGTATTCTTGGGGCCAGCCCGGTGGCATAGCGGTTAAGTTCGCGCGCTCCGCTTCGGCGGCCTGGGGTTCACAGGTTCAGATCCTGGGCAGGGACCTACTCATCGCTCATCAAGCCATGCTGAGGCAGTGTCCCATATAAAAGAGCTACAACTCTACAACTATGATACTCAACTATGTACTGGGGCTTTGGGGAGAAAACAGAAAAAAGAGGAAGACTGGCAACAGATGTTAGCGCAGAGCCAATCTTCCTCAAAAAAAAAAACTATAAAAAATAAAATAAAATCAATTTATATTCTTGGATAACGCAGAATGTGTTTAATTTATGTCAACATCTCATTTGCAATGAGCTGCAGTCTTACTGCTTTTTGGTGAATTCCTTCAAGCTTTAAAAAGACATAACCATTGAAAGACATATAGTGTAAAATCCCTAACACTCATGCTCAGTGAAACCTAATACTGAGCTATCCAATCTTGAACAGTTCAAAAAAGTTCTCACATATTCTATCACCAACAGCAAATGTTAAAATGCCAAACCTAGACTGTCAATGATATGAAGGCACAAACTGTATCTATTTTTCACTACTTTATCCCTGACATTTGGTACATTATTTGTCATATAAATCAACCTTTATATTTCCTATAAAGATTCCCTACTACCAGACGCTGCGTGTTTTCCACACCACTCTTCCCTGCCTGTACCCTGCAGCCTGATGATAAACTGCAGATCTCCATCCATAATATCATAATGGGTTAGCAGCAATCATGCCCTTGTCAAAACCAAGGCAAACGTAACATCCTGAAAGGGAGAAAGAGTCTAATAGGTCCTATGAAGCTCTTTCACCAGGAAAAGCCACTCATTTGAACAACTATGCACAAGCCAAATTTGGCTCCAACATTACCAACTGCTTTTTTTTTTTTTTTTTTTTTTTGGTGAGGAAGACCAGCCCTGAGCTAACATCCATGCCAATCCTCCTCTTTTTGCTGAGGAAGACCGGCCCTGAGCCAACATCCATTGCCAATCCTCCTCCTTCTTTTTCCCTTTTTCTCCCCAAAGCCGCAGTAGATAGTTGTATGTCACAGTTGCACATCCTTCCAGTTGCTGTGTGTGGGATGCCGCCTCAGCGTGGCCCAACAAGTGGTGCATTGGTGCGCGCCCGGGATCCGAACCCGGGCCACCAGCAGCAGAGTGCACGCACTTAACCGCTAAGCCACGGGGCCGGTCCCCCAACTGCTTTTAGGTTTAAAAATCCCACGCTCCTTCCACTAAAGGATACTGCGTCTCTCAACTCCCAGAGCTGTTGGAATTGATGAAGGTGACAGACATAAAGTGCCTAGCACATGGTCTACACCAACAAACTTACTTCTGCTTCCCTTTACTTCACAGACAGGGACACATCCTTAACCTTCAAGAGCTCCTTTATCATCTTACTTGCCTACAACTGCACTAGGGGAGAGAGGAGAGTCCTCATAGTACCTGACAGAGGCTGGTCCCTCTGGGGTAAAAAAGAAAAAGGGAAGTCACTCTTCCTGTCTCAAGCTGTGCTCTTCACCTCACATGACCTCTCCCTTCCTCTGAACTTGTACATCATATTCAGAACCTGCTTTGTTATGGTTGTAGGATTTATTCTTTAAAAACAAAATGTTAAGAATGTTACTGTAATTTGTTTTTAAATCTTCTCTTCTCTACTAGGTTGTAACTTCCCATGAGCAGAGACTATGTCGTATTCAGCTTGGCACTGACACAGCCAAAGTACAAAGCAGTTTCGCACACAGATGACACTGAACGTGCATTTAACTGAAGTCATCAAGTTGTACATGGTATCTTCAACAACAACAGGTACAAACGAAAGTATGTAAATTATCTGGCTTGTTCTGCTATCGGCAGTATGCTGGGCAGATGACTTTCTGAATCCCTGTTCAATGATACAAGATCAAGAAGGCTAGATTTCTACCTTATAGTTATTTCCCAGTTTACTTCTAAATGGGAATAACAAGACTTACCTTTTAGGACTGTTGTGCAAATAAATTAGCACACTACCTGGCACAGACTTGACTTATAATATCACCTCACATTTTTGATAGTACTTCTGAGTTTATGAAACAATTTCAAATACAACTCATTTCAAGCTCTCTGAACCCTATGAAGCAAGGAAGGTATAATTTTGCACTTTCACATGTGAGGCAATTGAGGTGTAGACTATCTCATGCAGTGGTTCCCACACCACTGCCAGCTGTATCAGAATCACCCTGAAGGGCTTGTTAAAAATTCAGATTCAGAATCATAACTATCAGAACCTCCAGAGGGTAGGCCCTGAACCTATATTTTGAATAAGGGCCCCAGGCAATTCTGACACATGGCCAAATTTAGGAACTTATGATAAAAATTCAGAGCCCAAGAGGCCCGACGATATTTAAGGAGGAGCTTCCTTTTATTGGACTAGTTTACCTAGTGAATTATGCGCTACTCCTCTGGAAAACAGAGACATTGCCTGTGACTGAAGGTGTACCTAAGTGTTTCTAAGAACAGAGAATCCGGCAAAAATTAAAGGACTCTTACCCGGCTTGTGCTTTGAGGAGACAAATTGTCAGTAATCAGGGCTGGTTAGTTTTATGTTTCTAGTTAATTTCAAAACTTGTCCTACGATACACTCTCCTTAGCATTTTAACCTATCACTTGCAAAAATACTTACTATCTCTTTGCATTAATTACATAATTTTTGCTAAACAAAAATGTTAAGTGAAAAGCTTCCCCCAAAAGTGTACTGAGAAAATAAAATAGCTTCCTCTATACTATCTGTGGCAGAGACAGCTAGTCATCTCTTCTTCCACAGTGATTGTAGTCAAGCACGGGACTGCCCAGTTAGGTTACACTTCCCTGCCTCCCCTGCAGCTGGGTACCACCATGTGACTAAGTTCTAATAGACAATGTGAAAAAAAGTGTGGTGTACCACTTTTGGGCCTTAAGACATGGAGTGAACATTTCTCTGTCTCTTCGCCTTTGAGCTGGGGGAAGGACAACACAGATGAGGACCGTACACGAGGGTACCATGGAGGAACAAGATAGAAGAAATTTGGGTCTCTGACCAACTGAGGCACGTGCACACACACACACCACACCACCAACCTGGCCATTCACCTGGAGATGATTCTCTGTTCTTGGAGCCATCGAACTGATAGCTCTCAGTTACAGCTGCTTGACTGTGTACCCTACTACACAGTACCCTATACTACACCAGTCTGCGTGACAACTGGAACTAATTCCCTCACAACTGCATCAGCTAAGAACATTTCTAGTCTGTTCACAATATTTGATAATAAAATTCTGGACCCTGAAGGGTTCTTAAAAGATTGTCTACAAAATCCCTCAAGTTTATAGACAAGGATACTGAAGTCTAGGGAGATTTAAAAAACATGGCAGGTAGGAAGAACACTGGACTCCAGGACTCTTAACTTCCCAGTTTACTTTGCTTCAACATTATGCTACAGACTGGATTCTAAAATTGTAAAAAAAAAAAAACTAAAATTTTAAAAATAACCTTTGGATTAATTTCATTCATTGATTCAACAAATAATCTACCCAAGCATCTGTCAGTTGCCAAGTAATGTTTTTTAAGTGAATGCAGATTTACAGAGGCCCTCCATTTTCTGGCTGTACTATGCTTTCAACTCTCCTGAGCCTGGACAAACTACACAGAAAACAAAACAAGTACAAAGAAGCTAACACTACCTTGAAGTACCTAGAAATACTCAAATCAAAATCTGGGAATTCTCTTCATAGAAGGTAATATATTAGAAACTTCTCTTCTACTTTTCCCACTACTGCCCTCTAACAAGCCCCATCCCAAAAAAAACATTTTCACTCATACCCAATCCAAGGCAAAGAAGGAAGCCAACAAATCCAGCTTACGTCTTCCTCCTACACTCCTTCTCCTTCCCAGAGAAGACGGGCATTGGGGTCCCGCCTTCCACCCCACAACCGCCAACCCCCAGCCTGCATGTGTAAGAGACAGAGGCATGGGAAAAGGCCTTGCTCCCAGGAGAGACAAGAACATCTCCTTTCCTGGGGCACACAAGGGATCCTGGCAAGTTGTATGTTAACAAGCTGGAAAAATGAAGAGTTTTTGCTAATATAAAGATAAAAGGTTTCCAGATCCCAGAACACAGTCCATTCTAACAGTGCTTTGTTCAAAAGGATAAGGTCAATCTGCTTGGACGCAAAACAGCATAGAGTAAAATGCTTTTACCCTCTAGATTTTTTAAAGGAAAATCCATTTAATGTAGGTAAAACCATAGTATTAAAAAAACATTATCCAAATCACAGACTAAGACTTCCCAGGATGGGGAGGTAACACAGGTCCTGTGAGGCAGAACTATGTCAGAATAATTTGTATAGGACAATGTTTCTCAACTTTTTTTTTTTTCCATTATTCCCATCCCCAGGGAAAAAACTTAATTTAAATTAAATTTCTCCTTAAAGAGAGAAATTAAATTATTATGGAATGAGATTTTGTCAGGTAGGATTGACTTATGCAGGGCCACAAACCACTGTAATATCTAAGATTTTTTCACTCCCCCCCACCCAAGAACAATATTTGCCCCCTTAGGGAGTGATATCATCCCCATGGAGAATGTATGTTATACATACTAAAAATGTGATCCTCAAACTTTATATCACCCAGACCCCTTATGACATTTGGATGCACTAACTCCGGGGTTAGACTCCAAAATATGCATTTCTTATTAAGCTTTCCAGAGGACTCACGTATATGGTCTGTGAGCCACAATGTTTCTGACAAATTTCCATTATCACACCCAAGCCTAGTAACAGGATGACCTCAAGAGGGAATCAAGATGAGAACTATTTAAACGAAATGAAAACACTGGCAAGCATGTTAAGAAAGGAGAGATCTTTTCAGGGGGCTAAAAACAAAGTCTTCAGCTGCGATTACAGAAGATCTGAGGTTGTCTCTCTCTCAAAGGACAATCACAGTATTACTGGAGAAATACCTGAGATATTTTATGGATCATAACATGTGACCCAAAAGGAGGTTTACATCACTTATTTCACATAGTACATATTCAGGGTTTGTATGTAGTACTTTGGTACTTTAACTTAGGTGTAACTGGGAGCTGAATACCCCATGAAGTATTTATTATCGCTTTATCCCCACCCCCAAATCTGTACTTATGAACCCTACCAAAATTACCAGTCCACAGTTTAACTGAATTTGACAAATTATATTAATATTATACAAATTATATTAATATTATACAGCTATCTGAAAGTAGTTATACCAAAAAGTTAGGCATACTATTACATCATTGCATTATAAAATGAAAAGGCTGGTTAAGATTAGATAATAAAAAACAAAAGGAGGGGCCGGCCCAGTGGCAGCAAGCGGTTAAGTGCGGGAGCTCCGCTGTGGCGGCCCAGGGTTCGCCGGTTCGGATCCCGGGCATGGACCAATGCACCACTTGGCAAGCCATGCTGTGGCGGCGTCCCATATAAAGTGGAGGAAGATAGGCATGGATGTTAGCCCAGGGCAAGTCTTCCTCAGCAAAAAGAGGAGGATTGGCAGATGTTAGCTCAGGGCTGATCTTCCTCGCAAAAAAGAAAAAACAAAAAAAAATAAATGTAACAGAAAAGTCCTCTTTTTTCCTCTTTCCTCTTCAGAAAGATACTTTATTCACATGGTGGAGTGCTCCTTGGTGGTCCCAATAAACCACTCTTGCCAGTGTCCACACCTTGTACAGTCCCTTCTGCTTAAATCTGGGCTGGCCTGTGACTTGCTTTTGGCCTAAAGAACTGGTGAAGATGACACTGTGCCAGTTCCAGGCATAAGCTTTAAGGCAGCCAGACGGCTTCTGCTGTTGGCAGTTCCAGAATCCAGTCACCCCCTCTGTAATCCAGTCACTACACACCAGCTGTTGGCACTTCCAGAATCCAGTCACTACTTCTGTAATCTAGTCACTACGTACCAGCTGTTGGCACTTCCAGAATCCAGTCACCCCCTCTGTAATCCAGTCACTACATACTAGCTGTTGGCACTTCCAGAATCCAGTCACTACTTCTGTTATCTAGTCACTACGTACTAACTGTTGGCACTTCCAGAATCCAGCCATCACCTCTGAAATCCAGGCACTACGTATTAGCTGTTGGCACTTCCAGAATCCAATCACCACCTCTGGAATCCAGTCGCTAGGTACTAAGTCCAAGTACCTCAAGACCATGCCAGAGAGAGCCTATGCTAGCCAGGTGAAAAAGCATGTGGAAGACGATGCCCCAGGCACTACACATGTGAGGGAATAAGTCAGCTCGGACTTTCCAGTCCCAGCAGATGCCGTGTGGAAGGAAGGCAAGCCATGCCCAAATTGGAGAATTGTGAGCAAAGAAATGAGTATTCTTGTTTTAAGCCACTGAGTTTTGCCATGGTTTGTTACATGGCTACAGATAACCTCAAAATTTTGTATGCAAACAGATATGGAAGAAAAATTACAATGCATACGTTTGCAAAATGTTTGAAAGTGAACATTCTACATCTCCTGAAATAATTTATCTTCCTGAACTTGAAAAAAGGCTGGCAGATTCTGACATCTTATACTATCAGCACCCTTCTCTGCCAAATAACTCAGAAACTCCTACAGACAGTTAATACTGAGGAGAGAAGGGGGTCAAGACTCCACCTCCAGACTAGAGATCTCTACACACCCACAAACAAAATAGCTGATTAATTAAACTTCAGGGAAAACTGATGACCTCTTTGAGAGCATGCCCTCCTGAGAACACAGAGTGGAGTTTTTGAAAGTGGCTTGTACCCTTACATAGAGGCAGTAATGAGTAATGAGTACTGTTACCTGCTATTAGTAAATGACAATTATGGGTAAGTCTTTACTAAACCTTATTAAAACACTTACGGAGAATATTATGTACTACATGCCAGACACCCTGGATACCGGAAAAAAACAGTCCCTGCCAAAAGCAGCTCAACCTAGCAAAGGCCCCAAATACAAGTAATGAGTTTATAAATGCTATATAAAATAAAGCTGTGCACAACGTGAATACAAAAAGGAACTAATGAGAACACAGAAGACAGAACTCTTCTTTCCACCCCATTCCCGCCTCCTTCCAGGAGGGTTAGAAAGACTAAAGGTGATGACGTGAGATGAGTAACTAAGGTTATGTTAGACTTCCCGCTAAGCCCACCCAACAAGGATTGGAATTTCAGCATTCTAACATTGGTTCCACAAGAGGTACATTTGTCTGCTTTGTTCCCCAAGTGTCTCCAGAATCTAAATCAGGGCCTGTCACGTAATAGGCACACAAACATTTGTTAAATTTAATTTTAACTCCTACAGTTATGACCTTGGGCAATTCACATAGCATCATTTATGAAATATGAATAATGGCTTACAGAGTAGTTTTGAGAATTAAATGAGCTACTATATGATAGTATTTGGAAATGATAATAGCCAATAAAAGTTTGGGTGGCATTATTATTCTAGAGGAAGTAGAATTTGTTTATTTAAAGCACCTACTATATGCCAGGCTCTGTACTCTATAGAAAATGTCGTAAAAGAAGCACAATGTGCTCCAAAGGAAAGGAGTAGAAGAGAATAACACACGTGGGGAAATGTAAGCTACTTAGAATAGCTCTGGAGTGGAGCAAATATGATAGGGTTGCAGAAAAAGAGACTGGAAAGGTAAGCTGAGGTCCAACTATACAGAGAACCTGAATAATCAATTTGGTCTTCATTCCATGAAAATGAGAATCATGGAAGATTACAGTCTGCGGAACAGCACAATCAGGGTGGGAGCAGGTATAGGAGGGGGTAAGGCTGACTGTGCAAAAAAATAAAGACAAAAACTGATTTGAAAGGGAATATTATAGCTTCAATAAGTACACATTCAACATAGTGTAATCCATGCATTTACCTCTGTTCTCTCACAAAACTCCACTGAAAATAAAACCCACCTAAAATCAATAAAGAAGCCAAAAAATAATAATAAAACAAGAAAGAAGACAGTGATGGATAAACAAGGTTTTAGACAATGGAAAGAAGATGGACAGTGGTAGCAGACTTAGGAGAAGGAAGGAAGCCAGAGTAAGCATCTCCACTTGGAGATACCAAGGAAACCAGCTAATGTATCCTAAAACCTGGGAAGGCTCAGGACACACACATATTCTGACTCCGTCCACTGAGAGCCTGGAAGCATCCACACCCTAAGAGCAATGAGCACACCTAGTGCTCAGATCTTGGTGTCTAAATACCATTCTCCATCAACAAGAACCAGGGCTCTAGACAGAGCGTTCTTACACTTGATACCAAATGTAAGATCTATAAAAGAAAAATTTAATAAGATGGACTTCATCAAAATTCAAAGCTTTTGCTCTGAAAAAGACTTTTGTTAAGAGGATGTAAAGACAAGCTATGGACTGAGACAAAGTATTTGCAAACCACATATCCAACAAAGACTTTGTATCAAGAACACATAAAAAACTCTTGTAACTCAACGGTAAAAAAAAAAAAACAAACAATCCAATCAGAAAATGGGCAAAAGTCATGAACAGATATTTCACCAAAGAGGAGACATAGATGGCAAATAAGCACATGAAAAGATGTTCAACATCATTAGTCACGAGGGAAATGCAAATTAAAACCACAATTGGGCATCACTAACACCCACAACAGGATATCATCAAACCTCTTAGAACAGCTAAATAAAAAACAGTGATAACACCAAACCGTTGGAGGATGCTCAGAAACTGGATCCCTCATACATTGCTGGTGGGAACATAAAGTGGTACAGATACTCTGGAAAATAGCCAAGCAGTTGCTTCTCAAACTAAACATGCACTTACCACATGACCCAGCAATCACACACTTAGGCATCTACCCCGGAAAATGCAAAACAATGTTTACACAAAAACCTGCACTCAAATGTTCAAACCAATTTTATTCATAATATTATACAAAATATGGGCAACAACCCAAACATCCTTCAATGGGTAAAATGGCTGAACAAACTTGGTACATCCATACAACGGAATACTAATCAATAATAAAAAGGAATTAACTACTGATGATGCACGCAACACCAAACGGACCTCAAGGGCATTATACTTAGTGAAAAACGTTGAACTCAAAAGGTTACATACTGTATGATTCCATTCATATGACATATTGAAATGAAAACTACAGAAATTCAGAGAATAAACTAATGGTTGGGGGGGGTTGAGAATAAAAAGAGGCAGCAAAAGAGTTCTTTTAAAGGGCTAGAACAGCTCTAATATTCTTGATTGTGGAAACAGGTACAAGAATCTATACATGGGATAAATAAAGTTACAAAAACACACACACACAAATGCAGGATTAAAAAATAATGAAATCTGAATAAGGTCTGTAGTCTAGTTAACAGAAATGTACCAGATATGTCAATTTCCTGATTTTGATATTGTACTAGGGCTACACAAAACTTCATCATTAGGGGAAGTTGGATGAAGGGGTTACGTGGGACTTTTTATACTATTTTTGCAATTTCCTGTGAGTCTGTAATTATTTCAAAATAAAAGATTAAAAAAATAATAATAACTGGGTTCCTTGGAAAAATGGCCAATTCCAATTCCAACGCTGAGACAGAAGTTCAAGATAAGCCTGGAAAGGGCTCAAAAAATGATGGAGACATGCCAAAAGGACACAAAAGCCAACCTGAAGGGGCTTCCACTGGCAAATTCTGGGACAACTGGAGCATCGAAATAAATAATTACAGTAATGGATTACAACCCACTGCATAAAATAGAAAATCAGGTACTCACAGTGATATAAGTGAGTAAATTAAAAGTCCGATTACTAATGGGATATTTACATAACCTCAAAGTACCTCTACACAAAATACTTATTAATTACAAAGAAGAAGAAAAAGTAACCTTAAAACGGAGAAGCCTGAAGGCACCAATGTAATCAAGTGATCAAAGTGAATACTATCAGTAATGGGACAAACTGAAATCATATGCCACCTGTAGTAGGCACAATAATGCCCCCCTAAAGATGTCCACATCCTAATTCTTAGAACCTGTGAATGTGTTACTTTACATGGCAAAGGGGAATTAGGTTGCAGAAGAAATTAAATTTGCTAATCAGATGACTTTAAAATAGAGAGATTATGCTGAATTATCCCAGTAGGCCCAATGTAATCCTAAAGGTCCTTAAAAGTAAAAGAGGAGGGAAGAAGAGGGAGAGAGAGATGGCAGGATGAGATGGACTAGGCCCAAAGGTGCTGGCTTTGAAAATGGAAGAACGGGGCCATAAACCAAGGAATGCAGGCAGCCTCTAGAAGCCGGGAAAGGCAAGAAAAGACATCCTCTTCTACAGCCCCCAAAAGGAATGCAGCTCTGCTGACACCTTGATTTGAGCCCAGCTGAGACCCATTTTGGACTTCTGAACTCTAGGACTGTAATATAATAAACTTGTGTTTTAAGTCACTAAACTTGTGGTGATCTGTTACAGCAGAAATAGAAAACCGATAATACACCACCTAACAGAATACAATGAAAAAAATATAGCATCACTTCTATGATATTCTGCAAAGATGCCTAGCCTACATCTAATAAGAAAAACATCAGACAAACTCACATTGAGGGTGACTCTATAAAATAACTGGCTGGTATTCTTCAAAAATATCAACATCATAAAAGAAAGAACAGTTGAGGAACCGGTCTAGATCAAAAGAGTAGGAAAGACATGACAACACAACGTGTAAGTGATCCTAGACTGTATCCTCTGCCCATAAGAAACATTACTGGGGCAACTGCTGAAACCTGAATGGAGTCTTAAGGATCGGACAGCTGTAATGTATCAATGCTAAATTCCTGTGTTGTATTATTGTTATGCAAGAGAATGTCCCTGTCTGGAGGAATTATGCATTACAATATTTTAAAAAAAGAAAGACATCACATCAACAACTTTCTCTTAAATGGTTCAGGAAACAAAAGTTATGCATATTATACCTGCAACTTTTCTGAGTTTGTTTCAATAAATAAATAAATAAATAAAATAAAGGTAGTAAGACCCTAAATTGCAGCCCAAACCCCATCCAGGCTGGCAACTACCATGTCCCCAAAGAGACCACAGGCATCTTCTCTAGGAAAAATGAACAGAGGCTCTCTACTTGGACATATCAAGCACAACAGGGAACAGGTTTGAGGTACAAGACTAAAAACAGAAGAACTGAGTAAGTCTTTATACAGAACTGTGGACTCCAGTCCCCTTCCCCAGTCCTGCTTGCAGAACGCCAGCAACAGGAATACATTCCGTCCCCCAAGGCATGGGACTTACAGTTTCGATCAGGAGACACCAAGAGCCCTGGAATAAAGCCCTAGGGATACCGACATTCACAGGTCCCTCCATCACCATACTAAGCCTTCAGTGAACAAGCCTCACTTCCACAACGAGCTTCCAACAGCTTTATGGAGCCTTACTCTTAACTACAAGCCACCAGCCCAGGGATGGCCAAATATTTGAGGAAAGACGCCAACATCAAAGACAGAAATCAAAACAAGCAGAAAAACAGGAATCCAGAGGAAATGGAGAAAATACCATGAAGAAAAAAAAAAAAGCATTTACCTATAAGATGAATGTGCCTGAAGAGGTAAAAGAATATATGTATCCATAAAGTAAAAACAAAATGCTAGTGGAAAAAAAAAGAAATAAAAAAAAATCCTGATAGAAGATAAAAGTTGAAAAATATCTCCCAAAAAGGGTAAAAAAATAAAGAGAATATAGACAAGGTAACAAAATTGCACGTCACTTGAGAAGACCAAAGAGAAGAAATTATCAAGGAAATTATACAAGAAAATTTCCCAGATCTAAAGGATATGCATCTCCAAAGTAAAAGGATGCGTCCAACACAAGGAAAACACCCAGGCCAAAAGCACATCACTACAAAACTTCAGAACACCAGAGATAAAAAACAGATCCTTAAAACTTCCAGAGAGAGAGAAAAAAAAAAAAAGGTGGGGGAAGTATCACATGAAAAAAAATCTACTATTAAATTAATGGATCTATGCAATATTTAGTGGCTGCTAACAACACAGAAAGTCAGATATTTTGTGCCTCCCAAAGGAAATATACCATCCATGTAGTATTCTCCCCACTCCCACCCCTCCCCCCAAAGAAGAGAAAAAGAAGAAAAAATGAAATTTTATCAAGCCTCTAGATCTTACTACCAAGTACTGGGAAATACAAGGGACAGGGGAACATGTCAATGTACAGGGATTCACTCAACAACATCAGGCTGTAGGAAACTACAAGACAGATGACACAGTTTCTTCAACCAAGTCAAGGAGGAAAAAGAGACACAGAGGGGCAACCAAGAGATTAAAGTAGACTGAAAAGATGTGTCAAATCAGTAACAATTTACGGACCTTACATAGACCCTGATTTGAATAAACCATTTTAAAAATATAATTCTGAGGCAATCAAGGCAATTTGAATTCTTACGGGATATTTGAAGAATTATTATTAATCTTTTAAAGCTGTGATAATGGTATTGGAGTTATAGTTTAGAAACTAGTCCTTATCTTTTAGAGATACAGACTGAAATATTCACAAACGAAATTATCTATCTGGGTTTGCCTGTAAAAACTCAAACAGAAGAGGAGCAGGCAGGAATACAGATTTTTAAAAAGCAGCCATGAGTTGATAAATGTTGAAGTTGGGTGATGGGTACATGAGAGTTCATTATGTTCTTTAACTTTTCCATACTTTTCGGTTTTTTTAATGGAATCCAGAATACAAATTATATCTGCTGTATGAAGCTAGAAGACCATGAAGCAATACATTCAGGGTTCTCAGGAAAAACTATATTCAAACAGCAATTCTGTACCCAGTCAAAACTTTTAATCACGAGGGAAAGTAGATTAAAGATATTTTCAGACAATGTTTCAAAAAATTAACCTCTCATGTACCCTTTTCTCAGGAAGTACTGAAAGTTGTGCTCCAGCAAAACGAAAGATAAAAACAGGAAAGACAAAGGTCAGAGAACCAGGAAAAACAGGAGATCCAACCCTGCTGGAGATACACAAAAGAAATTCTATTAGGCTTAGAGAGCAAGAAATTCATAGAGGAGCCACTTTGACAGAGGGGCTCCTAAGGAGCTTCTTAAGGGAAGGGGGAACTTGGGGGGGGGGCAGGAGACACATTATCTGATATGTTTGTGCAGCTATATTGAGAGGCTATTGGAAGGTAGGGGAAAACTTGGTCACAAATAACTAGAAAACAAAGCAAACCGAAATACAAGACAATTGTTAATTGCAGGAAAAACAAAATTATACAAGGAGGGAAATGTAATCATAGTATACAATTTGGATCCATGGCATACAAGACTTACATACTCATAATTAAACACTGAACACGTTTAACAAAAAAATTTATAACTATAACAGGAAGATGGAAGAAGAAAAGTGTAAGGCAGGTGGTTTAAAGTTAAATATTTATCTACCTTAATAGAAAGTCAGTAGATAGATAATGTCTTATATTTTAAGTCAAATACAAAAATCGGGTCAGAGTTACCTACCTCCCCCTTCTTCCTTTGTAACAGAAGCTAATTTTATTCACAACCCATTTGCACACCTAGTCCATTTAGGCACACGCTCAGGGAAAGCATGCCCAGTTCCAGGAGTGTGCCTAATAGGTCTAAATGTAATCCCATTTCCCTTTCTGGGGAGTGTTTCAGAAACAGGCACATAACCCAGAAGAAAAGTCTGCCAAAGCATTTCTAGGCAAAGTTTCCACATTCTCATACAGCTACAAGAAAAATAATCTTCTCTTCTTTCTCTGGACATTGTCATGTCTGGATACAACTCCTGAAACTAGGCAGCCATTGTACTAGATCTGAGGATGTAGCCAGCCAATGACTAAAGGTGGAGATGGAAAAACTGGGGCCCTGAAGACATTACTGTGCCACCAAATCAATTAGCCCTAGAGCCCATCCTACCTCTGGACTTCCAACTGTGAATTAAATTCTCTTATTTGAAGCCACTTTGGGTCAGGGTCTCAATACTTGCATCCAAAAGCATCCTAACTGATACAATAAGCATATTATTTAGAAACAGAGAGGTAAATAACAGAAGAAAGAGCTAAGAGTTGAGGGACAAGTGATTATCTATGGGGCAGAGCTTGCCAACTAGCATACATGGCACACAGTGCCACAAACATTTCAGATGTGCCAAGATCCCCGAAAGACCTCGGACACCCAAACAGCCTCTTCTATTGTGTCCACAGAGACCCCAAGGTGAAAAAGTTTGGGAACTACTGCTCCAGGGAGCAGGACTAGGAGTAGTAAGGGGTATACCTGGAGACAGCTTTTTTCATTATAAGCTTTTCAGTAGTATTCAATTTTGATTATATGCATGTTAAAACTAAAAATTAATTCTTAAAAAAATTATTGCAGTAAGCTAAAAAGAGACTAAAGATCTGATCTGCAGAGAGATCATTAACAATAATACAAAGAAAGAACTTAATTGAAGACTTTCAGAAACAAAACTCAAGAGGACTGGGAACAGAGTAGAAGTGAAAGCAACAGAAGAGCAACAGTTACAAGGAGTCAAAAACTACATAGTAGTTTCTTCTATGGGGACAGAACGCTACTGAATCACACCAGATGAAAACACAAAATTACCTTTTTTGTGCATTACACTGGCTGGATTACAGTAGCTGCTATCTATCAAACGCTTCAAGTTTTACAAGTAATTCAACTTGGGAGGCTGAGATACAGTATAAAATCATACCAGAAACCCTTCATTCAGCCAAGTATTAAGGGCTAAGCAAGACTCTAGTCCTAGACACACAATGCACAAAACGCACATGGTTCCTGCTCTCATGAAATTAATCTAGGATTTGCTAAAACATGTTCCACAGAAGCAATACGAAATAATAACTATGGGTAAGGGCTGAGTCTGGTTTGAGTCCTAGCTTACCAACCACTAGGGAAAATTAATTCACCTCTAAGCCTAAATTTTATCATCGGTTATTAAACGAACCTAATGCCTTACTAGGCTGTGGTATGTCTATGTTTATGAAGTGTGCAGAGCAAGCTTAATAAAGACTGCCCTTACTATGTTAACAGATGAGGAGGGGGCTTCCTATAATATGCTGATGTGTGCCATACATCTCCAAGAGGTCATTTTCTCCAAGCTTTTTTCCTTAATAACATACCATCTCAAGGAGTGGTCTACAGAGCACATTTTTGGTGAAGAGAAGCTCCCTACTGTGTATCCTGTTTCTAATCCACTAGGTCTGATTTTTATTATTGTGTCTTCATCTTAGTTGTTTTTTACCACTATTTAGCATCCACTCTGCAAACCTGTATAATCACAGTTGTAAGACTATTATGCCTTGGTCTCCCCTGCTAGACCCTAACCATCTTAGCAACAGAGGGAATATCTCGCGGTATTCTGCCAGTACTGGAAAAACATAGTATGGCAACACTAAAAAGGTCTTCTCCAAGAAACAACACATGCATTTTAACCTCATTCTTTCAGTCATTCAGCAGACATGTATGGAGTCTTCCATGTGCCAGGCCCCTCTGTGCTAGGCCCTGAAGATGCAGCAGAGAACACAAAACAGATGCAACTCCTGCTCTCAAGCAGCTTAGTCTAAAGGAAGCAGATACAAAAGAAAAGAAGGAAAAAAGAAAAAACCTAATAGCTATAAAATTCAGGTGGAACAAATGTGAAGCAATGAGAAAAGAAAGTTCAGGGTGTTTTGAAACCTAACCTAGACTGGAGGGAGCGGGGAGTCAAAGAGGAGTCAGGGAAGGCTCCCCCCAAATATACGACATGTAAACTGAGACTAAAGATGAGTAGAAGTTAGCAGGACGAAGTCCTAAGCACTTTATATGCATTCATTTACTCCTCACAACACCAAAAATACTGTAGTTACATATTATCCCCATTATACAGACAGGGAAACTGCGGCTCAGAGAAGTTTTTACATAGCTGGGAAAAGGCAGGGCTAGGATTCAAATCCAGATATCTAGATCAGACTGCAGAATGCACTCTTGACCACTACACAATACTGTTTGTGATGGACAGACTCAAAGGTGGCTCCCATGACACAGCCTCCTGCTGTTCATGCCCTTGTTTAAGACCTTTCCCCTTGTCCCAGGACCTGTGACTTGCTTTTAACCAAGAGAATGCAGAAAAGGTGATGAGATTTCACTTCCACGGTTATGATACATAAGACTGTACACCTGTCTTGCAAGGAGACTCTCCCCTTCACTGTCTTTGAGAAAGGAAGTGGCCATGTTAGAAAGGACCACACAGCAAGGAACTGAGGGCAGATGCCTGCCAATAGGCAGCACAAAACTGAGGCCCTGAGTCCAACAGTGCACAAGGAACCAACAATCACGTGAGCTTAGAAGAGATCTTTCTTCAGGCAAGTCTCACATGAGACCACAGCTCCAGCCAACACTTTGACTACAGCCCTCTGAGACCCTAAAGCAGAAGACTCAGCTAAGTTGCACCCAGACATCTGACCCACAGAAACTGTGAGATCATAAATGTCTGTGTTTTAAGCTTCCAACTTTGTGGTAATATTGTTCCATATCAAGAAGTAACTAACATATTGTTCCACAATAAAGTTCTTCCATCATATGCTGGTGCTTTGCTGAAATACTGATTTTTAACTACTCTTAACTACACATCAAGCCAACTTCAGGCAGCAGTCAGAATTGTTCTCTTTAAGCAAAACTCACGTACCAAGATGTCAACACTAACCACTATCTGACCCTGCATTTTACAGTAGCCATTTTAACAATCTTGTCAGCTAATTCCATTATCACTGTGGTTTCTGTCTGTTTCTATTAACTGAGTTTTGTGTCTTCATGTTCACTAATCTTTTCTTCTGTAATGTCTAATCTGCCATTAATGCCATGCAGTGTATTTTTCATTTCACATATTAGCTTTTACCTCCGAAAGTTTTATTTTGGTCTTTTTTATACCTTTCATGTCTCTGTCTGACTTTTTGACCACACAGAATACAGTTATAAAAACTGCTTTAATGTCTTTGCCTGTAAATTCTAACATCTGTCAGTTCTGGGTTGGTTTCAATTGACTGATATCCTAATTATAAGTCACATTAATTTGCTTCTTCACATATTCAGTAATGTTTGATTGGACAGTGGACATTTTACATTGCTGAGATTTGGGTTTTGTTATATTTCTTTAAAGAGTGCTGGACTTCATAATAGCAGGCAATTATATTACTTTCAGATTAGTTTGCTCTTCCAAGGCTTGTTTTTAAGCTTTTTTCAGACAGATCTAGAGAAGCCTTTAATTTAGGACTAGTTTAGCCCCAGTACTAAGACATGACCCTTCTGGAATCTCAACGAACATAGTATTTAATGAGATCTTTCTACTCTGGCTATAAGGTACTCAAATATTTCCTAATCCTGTGTGAGCTCTGAGAGTTGTTCTGCTTACAGCTTCCCAGTGGACTGCTTCCCCAGAAATTGTTCCTCTGTGAAACTGCATCCTATACATGCACAGCAGACTGGGATTCAGTCAAACCTTTAAAGGGGCCACTAAAAAGATATATAGGCCTCTTTCTCTGCATAGCATCCTTCTCTCTAGAACTCTGCTCCTCAAATTAGAACCATCTTGGCCTCCCCTACCTCCAGTCTTTGTTTCCTCAACTCAGTGAGGCCACATGGCTTTATTTGGGATCCCCTTCCCAGCAATGAGTTCTGAAAATTGCCTCCAAGCAGAAAGCTGGGCCATCATAGGGATCACCTCATTTGCTTCCCATCATCAGGGATCACAGTTCTACACTGCCTATTGTTCAATATCTAAAAACAGTTGTTCTATGTATTTTGTCCAGTTTCCTAGCTGTTTATGATGGGAAGGTAAATTCAGAATGTTACCGCCTCATAGTCAAAGCAGAAGTCATTAACTCCTGACACTGGTGTTAAAGTAAATGTTTTATGAGACACAACTCCTAAACATACATCATCATCTAACACGTTACCCCATCTTTATTTTTATCATGGCATTTATTACTCTTTGTCATTATGTTATTTGCTTTCTTACTTATTCTACAACTCACAATAGAATGTAAGCTCTGTGAGTGCAGGGATCTTGTCTATCTTGTCACTCCTGTATCCTCAACACCTAGAACATATCCTGGCCTAGAACAGGCACTCAAATTCAGCAAACTCATTACATACAACAAACTGTTTTATAAGTGTTTTACTTAATACATAATGTGAACTCTTTTCAATAGTAAATTCTAATCTAGATGCAGGTAACTCTGACCCTGGGGAATTCCTCAGAATTGTCCATTGTCTTAATTAGCATCATCTAAGTAAAGGTTCTTAGCTGCAAACAAAAGAAACTAACCCTGGTTTTGTTGAAACTGAAAAGGAAGTTATTAAAGCATATTAGGCAACTCACAGAAAACCCCAGGAGGGCCAGGCTGGAAGGCTACATGATCAAGAACACCCAAAATTCAAACCACAGATCGGGTCTAGTGGAGACAACATAGGATTCAGTCACTGCAACTTGTACAGATATCACTAACACCAGGAACCAAACCCTACAACTGGATCTCTGTCACTGCCTGCCTCTGGAATACAGATGTAGATGCCATCCCCCTTGCGTTGCTGAACACAGATTCTACAAACTGCCCGCTTCTGCACATCACTGGCTTCTCAGATAGTGAAGTGGAGGCCCCAAGTCACATGACTGCATCCTAACTCCAAAAGATGCAGAGAAAGTGAGCAGAAGACTTTCATAATGGAAGGAGATTTCTACCTCCCACCAAGATGCTTAAAGTAAAGAATTCCGCAAACACAGAAAGCTGTTAAAGGGGCCAGCCTGGTGGCGTAGCAGTTAAGTGCGCGTGCTCCGTTTCAACAGCCCAAGGTTCGCAGGTTCAGATCCCGGGCACACACCGACGCACCGCTTGTCAAGCCATGCTGTGGTGGCGTCCCATATAAAACAGAGGAAGATGGGCACAGATGTTAGCCTACGGTCAGTCTTCCTCAGCAAAAAGAGGAGGATTGGCATCAGATGTTAGCTCAGGGCTAATCTTCCTCACCAAAAAAAAAAAAAAAAGAAGGGGCCGGCCCAGTGGCCCAGGCGGTTGGGTGCGCGCTCCACTGCAGCGGCCCGGGGTTTGCCGGTTCGGATCCCGGACGCGCACCGACGCACCGCTTGTTGGGCCATGCTGTGGCGGCGTCCCATATAAAATGGAGAAAGATGGGCATGGATGTTAGCCCAGGGCCAGTCTTCCTCAGCAAAAAAGAGGAGGATTGGCATCGGATGTTAGCTCAGGGCTGATCTTCCTCACAAAAAAAAAAAAGAAAGAAAAAGAAGAAGAAAGCTGTTAGATGTTCTTGTTTATTATCCCAAAGATTAATGAATGCCAGTCGCACAGGGCATCAATCCAAGTCCAAGCATACCAGAACTCTTATCTATTTCTTCAATTAATGGGTTATAGAAGCTCTATGTTTCTCTTTCTTTTCTCTTATAGAAGCTCTATGTTTCTCTTTCTTTTCTCTCTAAACGGTTAACTTTAGGGCACTTATCTGTTCACTGGGTTTTTTATTATCTGGAGGCTGCATATGCAATCTACTGATTAACCTTAAGCACATTTACTTCCCTGCGTCTCAGTTTTCTAAATAATAAAACGGAGATAGAACCAGCCACCTTGTAAGGTTGCCGAGAATAATAAAATAACTAATAATGAATATGGACGGTATCTGGCCCAGAGAAGGCAATCAATTAATGGTAGCTATAGTTACTATTATTAAATACTAGCTTATTTTTTAAGAGAAGAAACTCACTGATTTACATAAACATCTCTTTTTTTAAAAAATCTGTCAACAGGTTGAAGATCCACATTTCTATTTTCTCTCGGTATTACGTTATCCCCCTTAGACCTTCTGTTACCAGATAAAGCAACAAGTAGCTTCAAGTAGTCTAACACGTTGCCACCAAAACTAAGCTCAAAAAATAAATGGATGGATGGATGGATGGATGGATGGATGGATGGACGGACTGGATGGAAGGAAATGCTCACCCTGACCGCAAACCATGTTTCCTTTACATTTCTCTCCAGCGAAGTCTGACTAAACTGAAAAGCTTCGTGAGGGCAGGGACCATCTATGTCTATGTGACTCACTACTATGTCCCAAGGGCCTACCATGGGGCCAGCCACAGAGAGGAGACCTTCAATAAAATCTGAATATTTGCTTTTCTAAATATCTACTACAGAAACCAGACACTGAGAAAGGTTTCAGAACTATTTTAAAACAAATCCCTTACAAGCTTTTAAAAAGCTCATTCACCTGACAAGATCAACAGCTTCAATAACTTTCTAACTACAAGACTCATTCTTTTGAAAATTCATCCATACAACGAACTTTCCCTCAATCATTCTTCTTGTTCTGTTGTCCCAACTTGAAGCCTAAATTAAAGCCAAAAAGCATCCAAACAAATCACTTTCTTTGCTTTTCTCTCACTTTTTAAATGAAGTCAAAGCTAGAGCTCATTTTAAATGTGAACCTGACAGCTACTACAATGCTGGACTGACATTCCAGACACAACTGCTGAACGAACCCCACTTTGTTAGCTAGGAATCATGAAGAATATCCAGGCTGATTCCTTCCACAATTTAAAATCACTCCAAATGACCACTAAGGACTGTATCTATTTCAGTAAACTACTACAATTATGTACTCCTTTAATAAAGAAGGCACAATCTTTCCACCCCATATTGCCAACATCTAGCTTCTAACATACAGTAGCTACTTCATAAACATTTGTTAAATTAATCCATGACTACATAATTTTGTCTTTTTCCTGGCTACATAGAGCTTTCCAATCCTATCTTTAAATAGAGAGTATTCACCTTTTTTTTTCCCTCAAGGCTCCCATATTTCCTGTCCAGCTCCTACTCCAAATGCACAAACATTCCCCTGATGTAGTCCTTTGGTCCTTGAGGTCAACTAGTAAAGATCAAAACATGTAGTTCATTGATTCATTCAACAAATGTTTATTCAGTGCTTACCATGTGCCAAACACTCGCCAATCCCTGAGACTGCAGGGCGAGCAAAGCACCACTGCCCCTGCTCTCTGGAGGGCATTAATCAAATAAGCACTAAAAAAATGACCAATTGTGATAAGCACTATGACAGAAAAGCACAGGGAGACATAAGATATTAAAAAAGAAGAGGAGACTGGAGTGTGGGGGTGCTTTCCCTGACAAAGTGACATTGGGCTGAAATCAAAGGAGGAAAAGCAGTTAACTAAAAGAAAGAGGGAAAGATCACTGGCCGAGGATGCAGCACATGCAAAGACAGGGATCCAGAGACCTGGGCAATAAGACTGCATAAGTAAGCTGGGGTCAGATCATTCAGATCACCCCCCTGTGACTGGTTTGGTCTTTACCCTAGAAGTCACAATAAATCATTAAAGAGTTTTTATTTTAATGACAAAGAATTCTTGTTCATCCATTTGCTCAAATCCCTCTTCCATTTCTGCCCATTCTATTGAACTTGCCTTACTCCTTGACCTTCCCTATATGCCCACATCCTTTACTTCAGAAGTCTGTATCTTTGTCTTATTCAGCAGCCTTCCTCCAAGCTGTCTCCCATGAATCCTAAGACTCCTATCTTCAATTTCTTCACTCTGCATAGCTGATTCTAATACTGCTGAGTAACTGTGGGCCTTCAGGCCAATTCTTAGGTAAATTTACCTAGCTTTACTGATGTTTTAAACTGTACCACAGAACCATTATAGGGAAATTCAAAAAGCGAAATTAGATTGTAAAATACTCAATGAAATCCTAATAATTTTCTTACCATTGCTGTTTTGAAAAACTTTTATGAAACAATCTTCTATACCAGAGAAGTAATATCTCTCAATAATGAATGTGTTTGATGCAAAGATGAAGTAAAAAACACCACTGTGATAGTTGTTCTTTTCAAGGGGAAATATCAAATCAGAACAAATCTTTCAGCAGACAGTATTTGTCTTAAGGACTGGAGTCCTATTTATATCCAGATAAACTTTAACTCAAAATTAACTGACAAAATGAGACAAAAATTTTGACCTTCAAAAAGCAACATCAAAAATTATTCAAGGAGCAACATCAAAAATTCTTCAATTTCATCAACTGTGTCCCCTTTAAGGACAATGTATGTCTACTCTAGACTGAGTTCTTAAGACGGGTCTAGAGACTGCTAGAGATTCCGCATCCGAACGTAACTTCCAGGATGGCATCAACAGTGCAGGCTTTGTTTTAGACATGATTCCCAGGCTCTAGTTCCATGTTGGGCACTAGTAGATACTCAATAAATAATTCTATCCACCTCACAAGATAAATGCTTTTTAGATGACCGGTCTCCAAAGAAGGATACATGTGAAAATAAACAGAATGTGATATTTTTCAGGAAAATACTAAGGCACTCAGAATAAATTAAACGCTCACATGTTCAGCTAACTCTATACTTTTCAAACCATGAATTATGATATTTCCAGATTCACAGCTTCTAACACTGCCTTGTCCCACTGCTCCATTTTTTAGCTCATCTTTAATAGTGCTACAGATTACTTCCACCTGTTCCTAACGGAAGGTCTGAACTACAATCATAATTCCATCTTCCGTTCCTCCACAGTTCCTTCAGGTCCTCAGTAGGAAATATTCTCAACTGTCCCATTAAACCAATCATTCCACTCCTATCACCTTTCACTATACTGCCACCAAAGTTTAATTCTCCCCTTTCTAGCTCCAAAAACTTGGCCACATTGCTGTTTGAATCTAGAAATAGTCACTTTGTTCTGATGAAAATCAAATAAGAATTTTTTAAGGTGTTCCAAACTCGGCTCTCCCGCCTGTCTTCTCCTTTTTACCTCTCTTACTCCCTCCAAGTCCTCCTCCTTACAGTGTCATTTCTCTAACCCACAGATTTGTCCATCATTGCCCTGCTGAAAAACCTTCAGCTGCCCCGAATTCAAATTCCTCATAATATTTAAGACCCTTCAATCCCTTTTCTCAATGCAATTGTCCCTATCGCTCCCCAAGATACCACATACACACACACTCCTGTACTCTGGGCACACAATTCTGTCATTCTCCAAAGCCACCTTCACTTCCCCCACCACAGGCTGCCCACGTGACCTCCTCTAGCAGGCTGTCAATCCCTCAGGTTCTACTGTAAAAAGCCTATCCATTCTTCAAGACCAAGATCCAGTCCCACCTCCTCCACAAGGCATGCTCAATTCCCCAGAATTGTCTTACTTCCTTGTGTTCTTCTAGTTCTTCCTATGTCAATACCTCTAATTGTTAGCAGCCATGGTCTTACCTGTGTTAATTTTGCCTGTATATACACAACTATCTCAACACTAACAGGAGAGGTAACCAAATCCTACTCACTTTTGTAGTCAAAGCTTCTACCACCACAACTCACATGTTTTTTATGAAGACAGTCAAATGTTCACTCAATTGAAGAGGAAAAAGAATCCCCTTTTACAATTTATCAAGCATTTACAATTATCAGCATTTACAATTCATCAAAACATCAGTTTTTCACTCAACAGAATAAAGAAATATAGGAAAATCAGAAAATATTTTTAACTATATCTGACAAAGAATGTATATTTTGTTATTTAAACTACGAGACATAGTACAACTTACGATGTTCAAATTCACTCATAATTAAAGAAATGCACATCCAAACAACTAGACATCATTATTCACCTATTCAACTGACAAAGACATCGCTATTCACCTATTAAACTGACCTATTAAAACTGATAACACCAGTGTTGGTGAGATTGGGAAACTATGTACTCTTAGACACTGGTGAGGAAGTACAAATTGGTGATACTTTTCGGAAGACAATTTGGCAATACACATTCAAATGTGCATGTATCTGGTAAACCAGCAATTTCCCTTATAAATATATATCCCATGACCTACATTCACAGAAGAGTTACATGTACAAGGATGTACACTGCAGCACTGTTTAAAATAGCAAAAACATGAAAACAATTTAAGTGCTCTTTAATGGAGACTATTTGTGTACATCCATAAAATGGAACACTTCCCAACCATGAAAAACAACAGGAAACTCTAACAGCTATGAGAATATTTCTAAGATAGATCTACAAGCTTAAGTTGCAAAATTGTGTGTTTAGCATGATCCCATTTGCTTTTGATTTTAAGTGTATAGACACTGTGTACACACACACACACCACAATGTCTATGCACTTTAAAAAAATAAATGGGATCATACTAAGCATAAAGTTTTGTAACACACATATATTAAATGTTTAATATACATGTAATTGTGTGTGCATGTGTATATATATGCATAGGACACTTCTGGTAGGAAAAACTGAAGAGCTATTAACTATGGAGCATGGAAGGAGAGTTTGACACCATTCTATGGGGCTTGATCTTTTTTTTTAAACCATGAATATGTATTACTTGTTGATCTTTAAAAACCAAAAATCTCTAGGTGATCAGAACAATACTTTATATGTTTGCTATGCTGGAAGACTGCTCAAACAGGAGCCCTCGACAGATGATAAAACACTAAGAAAAAAAGGACACGCCTTCCATTCCAATAGTTATTCAATCAAGCCCAGTGGGTCCTCGGCAAAGTTATCCACAGTCCCATTACCAACATTCCCCGTGACAGGAGGCCAGCAACTACCAGTCTAATGCTACCAACCTCAGGTCACCAGAGAAGCCTCCATGAACCTTTCCAGGACTATCCCACAAGCTGACATTTCTCAAACATGCCCTTCATTTTCCCCGGGGCAAGGGCACATCTACTCTACTCTTCCCTCCCCTTCCCAAAAACCTGTCTTGTTAGCGCAGGTGCTAATCTCCAAGTTTTAAAATGACAGCCAGCTAATTGATAAAAATAAAGTGTTAACCTGATAACAGATAAAGGATATTCCCCTGGGAATATTTCCATTTTAAGTTAGGAAATCCAGCTCTTACCTTAATCTAATGGAAGGAATGAATTCAACAGTGAGAAGTGCAAGCAAACCAAATGAAAAGGAAAGTAGTAAGTTGGGGACAAGACCTACCTTTGTTCCTTCTAATCATGCCAAGTAAGCACCTGTCTATCATCTACCCTAATGCTGTAGATACACTACCCCATCGGATATAGCACTGACACTAACAATACCTCATGGAAAACCTCAACCTCCCACCTTTAAATATTCATCTGACTAACTCGGACTATTTTTCTAAGGGGCTAAAAGGATAATTAAGTGAACCAACCATTCAGTACCATGAGCTCACACATAAAAAGCAACATATATGAGAATGAGAGTTATCCCTATAAAATCCCAAAGCAGTTGCTACTGAGTCCTCTGCCCCCTCTTTCGTAGAAAGAACAAAGAACCAGGAGGCATGAAAACATATGCTAGCCCCAGACCTGCTTATTCTGAGGCACTGGTTAGTCATCTAGTTTCTTTCATCCATTTCCTTCTCTAAAGTGAGGGAGATGAAAATGTTTCTCAAAATGTTTCTACTGCATCAGGATTCCCTGGAGTCCTAACTAAGAAAACAGACCCCAGAGCATCACCCCAAACCTACAGAAAGAGAAGTATCTGAGCCTGGGAATCCCAGAACTTTGACAAGTTCTCCAGAAGACTGTTTGAGAACCATTAGTTTCTCAAGTCTCTACTAGAGCTAATAATACTCTACAGTTCAAAGGAATCCCAGATCTTCCTCTTTTTTCAAGCCCATAGAAATTGAGGAGGAAGATACTGGATAGTAAATGTATTTTTATTTTTTATTTTTATTTTATTTATTTATTTTTTCCACCAAAGCTCCAGTAGATAGTTGTGTGTCATAGCTGCACATCCTTCTAGTTGCTATATGTGGGACGCGGCCTCAGCTTGGCCGGAGAAGTGGTGCGTCGGTGCGCACCCGGGATCCGAACCCAGGCCGCCAGCAGCGGAGCGCGCGCACTTAACCGCTAAGCCACAGGGCCAGCCCGTAAATGTATTTTTAAACAGCACTGCTAGCATCCTCGTTGAGATTTCAGTGACTCCAACATTTTCTGAAAACCGGACAAGATGCAAGTGTTATTCTAGTGTTGTTTGCGGAGAATATGAGCAGGAATACATACAGTATAGTCTAGGACACTATTAAAACTAAATTCAAAAGCTTAGATTCCAAATATTCTTACAATAGAGTCACAGCAATCAAGAATCATGTTTTCTATCAGAAAACACTGTCAGTAAGATAATGTGCTATTAAACCCAAAATTCCTTTACTACTAAAAGTTTGCCTACATTTTTTCCTAATCCGACTATATATGTATATATTGCATATACTGAATACTTATGATCTATTTGAATTTGCACACCACAGTTCAAAAGATTAATGACCAAATATGGTCATTAGTGCAATAAGTTGTCTTATCAAAGTTTATTTCTGAAAGTTTCTTGCAACACATCTGAAAAACATCTGAAAGTGTGACAATGTCTCATAATCCCCCATTCTCCTCTTCTTCAGTAGAAACAGATTTTCAGCCAAATAGCCACCCACCCTACCAAAGACCACATATCCCAGCCTCCTTTGCAGCTAAGTGTGGCCACCTGACTAAGTTCTGACCAACAAGTGTAAACACAAGTCACACATGCAACATCCAGGTTTGTCTTTAAACAGAGAGGATGTGCCTTCCCCACATCCTGTTCCTGGACCATGGATGTGGTGGGGAGCTGTCTTGTACCATACAGTAAATGGTGTCTCCTTAAGCACCGGAAAGCAACAAGACAGAGGAACCAAGGTCCCCTATCCCATAGGGCCACCACATCAGCCTTAGACTACTTCTATGCGAGAAAAGTGAACTTCTGTTTAAGCCACTGTATTTAGTCAGAACATACGCTCAATCTTGTTTTCTAACTAATGAATACAGGAAGTTTAAATTTATAATAAATATTAAACGATAGCTACTTATCAACGAAGTAAAGCTGAAACTCTAATTATAAATTCTTGGGTAACCCCTCTACTGAAATTATCGCTACTGTACCAACTTATGTTTATATGGCATTTTACGCTTTTTGCAAAGCACCTCATTGCAGTATCTCATTTCAAATTCTCAAAATCCTGGGCAGGGCAGCTGGTGCTATGCACATTTGGCATATAAGATACTGAGGCTCAGAGAAGCTACATTGCCCAAGATTGTGGTCCTCAAGCAGCATTCAACATTTAGGTTCTTCACTCCATCATTCCATGCACATGTATTTATCTATCTCTGGTAGGTGCCAGGCACTGGCGTTACAGGCATGATCAAGAAAAAATTATTCCTGTCCAGATGGACCTTACAATCTAATGGGGAAGTGAAGACGCAGATATTAAACGAATAAGTATATATACGAATAAATATGAATAATTATATAGTTATCTGCAATACAGGCTGTGAAAAAAAGCAGCAAGTCCTGTAAGAATGCATGGCCAAGGAACCTTACGTAGACTAGGGGTTTGGGGAAGGCCTCTCTAAAGAAATGGCATTTATGCTGAGAACATAAGGATGAGTACGAACGAAGAAGAGGAAAGGAGGGAGAAGGGGGAGAAGAAAGCTATTAAGAAATTTATATGCGTTATCTCAATCTTCACAAGAACTCTATGCTAAGTACCATCAGCCACATTTTACAGATGAAGAAACTGATGCTTAGCAAAATCACTGTGCCTCAAGTTCACATGGCCAGTGAGCGGCAGGACCTGTTGAGATTCCAGATCTGCCTAACTCTGGAGCCTCTGCCTCACACCACTTCACAGGCCAATACTCGCTCCACAGTATCATGCTGCCTCAACTGCTATCTCTAAATAGATATCAAGTAGATTTGGGATAGACATCACCGTTTGAGCTCTTTTTTACCCACATGCATGTGCTAAGATGCCAACCTTAACCACAAATATCCATAAAACTTAAAAAAAAAAAAAATCAACTCTTGTCATTGGATGTTTTATATATTTAAAAAAATTAGCGGGCTATTTAATGAACAGGGAATGTTATTTAAAATAGAGGTGATACTGAAAACCAGTTTTATTCCATGTTAAACCAGTTCACTAAGCCCCCCCACCAAAATCAATTTAAACAAGCATTTCAATTATTGGGGAGATAAAACTCAAAACAATTTACCAAGAGTAAACATACATTTTGAGCTATTATGCACTATTTATTAGATATGAGCACGCCCCTCAAACAAACAAAAAATATGTATCTTTCAAAACTTTAACAATAATACAAACTTGTAAAAATCACCTTCTAGAAAAGAGGGTACATAGCTCTGGTAGAAGAATCAATTGCCAAGAAGCAAAAACGGTTCTATATTAGCAAAAAGTATGCCTACGAGGAATCACATCATTTTAGATGTTCAATGTACTGTAAGTTATTATCTCCAATAAGGAACTTTAACTCATTATGCAACTCTGGAAATAGCATTTTAAAGCAAAAGCAAAACTTTTTAAAAACATTCATCTGGTTTATACAATATTTCCAAATCATTTTGTTTTCATATACTAAAAACTGGAACTAAGGCTGCCTGTAGACACTAGGTTAGGAAACAAGACTTGTCTTTAAGTGCCTAATGTGAACCCTGAATTAATTATCTTAGTCAGGAGATATCAACATTTCACTTTCACATAACCAATGGTAAACTTCACAGCTCTCACTTAACATGATAGCATTGACATAAAGCAAGATTTCAAAAGATTTCTTCATTTAAGGGCAAATGAGGAGAAATTTTAGGTAATTTAAAATAGTTTGATGATTTTTTCCAAGTTATTAAACACAAATTTAACCCCCCAAAATTTTTAATGCACAATTGTGCAAGCCTTGGATTATGAGTTACCACAATTTCTCTAGCCATCAAAACATTGCCCAACAGTCAAAATAACATACGGTAAGAAATGTCTTAAAAGGGATAACCACTATGTATACACAAGGTGTATACATAAGTTATAAGTCACGCAATTCACTTTGAAAGGGCAAACTGTGTTAGTATCAAGTTTCAAGTGACCATGTTTGATAGTTTCAAGTACTATCTTTACTTCTAAATAGAAAATATACATGAGTATCTGGAGGTAAAACCACCAAACATTCAACAGCAAGTAGAGAGCCTTAGCTCACAGTTTAAATTACTGATAAGGAATACAACACAACTATAAGACTAATAAAATTTTGGGAGAGAAGAGCCAAGTTCGTTATTAAAACTTTCTGGAAGTTTTTGGGGTTTGCTGGCTTCAGACGGTTAAGGTTTTTCCTTGAGGAATAAAAGAGAAATTGCTTGGGGGTGTGAGTGTGGATCTAAGAAATGTGAAAGTTCTTTAAAATAAAACAAAAGCTAATGCTAAAGCAAAGAAAAACTGACACACACCTAATCATAAATACCAAGAAAGTCACAAATGAAGCCCCCTCTCCTATTAATCTTATTTTTAATGTCACGTACAAGGCAATTCTCTTCTCACTCATAATTAAGTTACTTCTATCCAAATTTTCTTCCCATAACTAGATTCTCACCAACCATAAACATGCATGTGAAAACATCCCTGGGCAGTCTAAATTTCTAAGCTATTTTTTATTTAAAAAAAAAAACTTGTTTTCAAGTAGTAGCCAAGATTCAATACAAATTAGCATTTTCTTTTTTTGTAGTTTCAAAATAAAATACACGCCAAAGGTCTATATTATGTGTTATAACAAGTTATCCTGAATTTTGCTTTTGCAGATAAATATTCATAGCACTATAAAAACCTATGTAAACTCCCTAAATACCATTTGGTGCACTTACCACTCCACACCCCCATATCTTTAAGTCACAAACACAGTAACTCTCCATAAATAAAACTAAGGGGCAGACATCAGATAATATCCTAGAGGGAAAAAAAATTCTAACCAAGGGTCTTTTTCACTATCCACATTCCCAAACCAGACATTGTATTAAAATGGGATATTTTCATTTAATTTGAATGTTAGTGACCCTAAAAGACTGGACTAACTCGTTCATTTTTGATTCCTCAGCACACAGTAATTCTGTATGTTTGTTAAGTTTCTAATAGGTCCCACCAAAATATCTTTAAAATGTTTAAGAAATGATCTTATATCCGAATTCCGAATTCCTAACAATAACAAAGATCTCACTAGATCACTTAGTCTCTCCCACCCCTACCAATAATGATCATTCATTCATTCAAGCCTGTTTGTTCAAATCTAAAATCTTTTTTAGATTTTAAAGGAGTGTGCCTTCACCTTACAGACACGGGGGTGACCCTACCTTCTAGAATAATTAACTTCTGAGCCTACGTCTCTTATCAACTGTTTATAGTCAGTTTTACAATACAACTTTGTGTAGACATTGACAGGAGTCCTTAACTTTGGCAAAATTTGAAGTTTAGACGAATCTGGACAGCCACCATAAACACCACTATTTCAAGGCAAATCCTCCAAAAACACTGGGGGTACCTGAAGTCTAAGTCATACATATGCTAAACATCTTAACTATAATCAAGTAAACTTTTGTCTTAACTGCTGCTTCTTTGAAACTATCTTCTTCGGTTTAAAATCTTAGCACATGAAATTTTAGTTCTAGTCTCATGTTTATAGTCTATCTGAACATAATATTCTCTCAAAGTAACTAAACCACCAAGATATGAGAAATATAACAAAAAAGCTAAAGGTAATTCCACTGAATTATTAAAATGTCACGAAATTGAAACTATTAAATATACCCATTCTTAAGCACTTTGCATATGTAAAGTATGTAAAGAAGAAATCTAAGTATTCAAAGACAAAAATGACTAATAATAACTTTACGCAAAACTTTCTTATGACTCATCAATACTTAAATGACGCCTATAATTAAAATTAAGTGTGAAGAACAAAACGCACCAAAGAATATTTTTTAATTCCTTCCATTCAAAAACTGTCTCCCTAGTTGGGGGGTGGGGGAGCTGACAAGTTTCATTAAGAGGGTCTCATCTCAATTTTTCCTTTCCACTTCCAAAAACCACAAAGTTAATCCCACGCTAACCACTATACATGGACACAATCTCTAGGTTACAACCCTGAGTCATTACGCACAGATCACTCCAAAATCCGCCAGTATTTATAATGAGTTATAACCTAGTGATTAAGAGGCCAGGCTGACTGCAGACTCCTGGCTCCTGGAGTCCCAGCTGTATGACCTTGGATGAGTCACAGCTCAGTTTTCCCATCTGTACAATGGGTAACAATTCCTACCGGTAGTATAAGCGAGTTAATACACTTGAAGCCCTGAGAACGAGTGCCTGGCATTCTTCATCCTCATCTCCAAATCGGCGTGAAAACAACGCTATAAGGTGTATTTTCTGACAACTTGGGCGGAATTCAAGAACCAAATGGTGCTGGCATTTAAGTGCTGCACCTAGATTACAAATTTCCTACCATCTAGGGCCGGACGAAAGGCAGAGACAAGTACTTGGAGTCACTCACTCACTCACTAACCGAGCCATTTTTAACTATTGCAGCCTAGGGAGGGGCCTCTCTCTAAGCGAGAGTGGGCTTGTGCCTGTAAAGAGACTCGTCAAGTTTCGTGGCAATACCCAGGTATCCATTATAATTTACGCATTCCCAGCCACCAACTGCTCCGGCTGCTAAAGAGGTCATGCCTCCCTCCCGAGCGGCCGGGCTGCCTCGCACTCGCGGCACAACTTCGGAGCACGCCGAGGGCCCTCGCCCCAGCACACAGCCCAAGGGCCGCGGGGGGACCGGGCTCGCGACCTTCCCCGGCGCCTGGCCCAGCGGCCGGCCCCATTTTCTTAGCCCGTGCATTGTCCTTGCGGAGAACCCCGGCGGTTCCCACACTGGTGGGGACCGAGAGGAGGGACGAGGGAGGAGCTGGGGGAAGAGGATGAGGAGGAAGAGGAGGAGGAGGAGGAAGACAACCTCCTCCCCTCGGCTCGGGCGACCAGTGAAGGTCTGGCGCTCTCTCCGGCCCCCAGGCCCCGGCTCCCGGGAAGCCGCGGCCCCCGCTCCCACCCTCCGAACTTTCCCTCCGCTCGCACCCGCCTCTCCTCCGGGACCGGGCCCGGCGGGCTCCCTCCCCGGCGGCCGGCCCCGGGCCGCGGCGCCTCCTCCTAAAATGGCAGGTCCCTCCCTCCGCCCGGCCGGCCTCGGCGCGGGCCCGGCTGCAGGCCGCGGGGGGAGCCGAGCGCCGGGCCGGGCGGGGCCGCGGCCGGGCCGGACACTCACCGGGACGATGGCGGGGCGCTCGCGCCGCTCCCTCCGGTGAGTCTCAGCCTCGGGCTCCCGCCGCTGCGCTCCGCCGCGGCCTCCGCAGCCAGCGCCGCCCCGGCCGCCTCTCTCCGCCCCCGGCGCTCCCGGCTCGGCGGCCGCGCCGCAGCCTCCTCAGTCTCTCGCCGGCTCGCGGTTCCAGCGGCGCCCGGGGCCGGGGAGGCGACAGCCCCCTCCCCGGCAAATACCGCAGTCCCCGGACCCCGACTCCCGGCGGCGGGGCCGCGCGGCCCGGCCCGGCGCGGAGGGCGGCGGCGACGAGGCCGGGCGCCGAGTGGCGGCCGCTCCCGGCGGCTTCTTCCCGAGGAGGATTTTGTAAATCTCACAAAATGGCGCGCGCTCCAAACCTGCGCAGCGAGAAGCGCCGGGGCCCGAGCGGCGGCGGCGGCGGCGGCGGCGGCGGCGGCGGCGGCGGCGGCGGCGGCTCCTCCGCCAGGAGAGCCCGAACCGCCCGCCCCCGAGTCCCCGCACAGACAGACAGACACTCACACACACACTCGCCCGCGCACACGCTCACTCACACACACACTCGCACACTCACACCGGTCCCGCCCGCTCGCCGGCGGCGGCAGCGGCACCAACAGCAGCAGCAGGAACAGCAGCAGCAGAAGCGGCGGCGGCGGCGGCAGCGCCCGCACCCCCCGCTCGGGGTGTCCGCTCCCTGAGCCCGACCTGGGCTGCGATCAGCAGCAGCGACGGCAGCAGTCTCCCCGGATCCCCCCGCCGCTCTTGCCGCCGCCACCCCCGCCTCACTCCAATGGGGCTTTTTATTATTATTCGGGCGGGAAGCGAAAGGGTTTAAAAAAAAACCAACCAACAAAATGGCGACGGACCGACCCGGTCGCTATAGCAACTGTCAATCAAAACGCAAAACCCCGGCTGACGTGCTGACGTCCTCCTCCCGCCCCCCGGCCCCAAGCCGGCGGGCGGGGCCTGTTGCTCGGGCAACGGCAGATTCCGTTCCCTCCTTTCCCTCTCCCCCTCCGTCCCCGACCAACCACCCAACCCCCTCAGGTCACGTGAAGGATAAATTCGGAGCTCGGGCCCGCTACGAGTGTCAGAGGAGGGCGCGTGATTCGCTCGGGGGAGGGGAGAGGAGGGGGCCGGCCGGGCCGAGGGAGGGAAGGCGAAGGGGAAGGGGGGCGAGGCGGCGGCCCGGCCTGTGCGCGAGCGCCTGCCGCCTGCCCGGCCACGCCCCGCCCCGCGCCCGCCGCGCCCGCGCGCGCGCCGACTGCGGCCCGGGGAGCGCGCGCGGCCTCCGCGCCGTCGCCCCCGGAGCCCCGCGCTTCCGCGTTGTGCGCCCGCAGCCCCGCCCGCGCCGGGGGGAGGGGGCTCCGGCGGCCCACCCCGCGCGCCCGCGCCGGGGGCTCTCACCTTGCTCCCTGGGGAGCGCGCCGGCCGGGGTCAGGCGGCCTGGCTGCGCACGTCCGCGCGTCTGAACTGTTCTTCGAAGGGCTCGCGTGCCCCCCTCGCCGGAAAATGCCCACGGAGGCCGCGGCTGGGGGTGGGGAAGCGGCCGCCTCCGCGTTTCAGACATCTCAGGAATTCCGGACGCTTCGCCCGAATCCGGGATGCCCCTGCGGCTGACACCTTGGCTAAATCATGCCGCTCGGTCTTCGTAGCAACCAATGCCAGCGTTCAGAAATCATGGACGGAGCCATCATGAAAACTTTTTAGGCTGTGCACGCTCTCCCAGGCTCTCCCAGCTATTTCAAACCCTTCCCCACCTTTCTGGGCGCAGCCTGCCTTCTCCCTCGGAATGCCCCTGAAATTAATCCTCTTGAGCGGTTACTGTATCCTTGTCCAATTCCCTGTTTTTCTTTTTCATGCACCATCTCAGCTTCCAGATTCTTAATTCGCCCATTCTGGCTTTCGTTTATTTTTATTCAATCTACCCCTTCTGCCTGGCTGAATATTGCTAGGTGTGTTCCCCAGGCATTAAAACCTAGGGATGCTAGTAGCCATGCAGTGCTGGCTACTTTGTAATGAGCGGACAGCCACTGGAAAAATTGTGTTTTGTACCTATCCTAATAAAATGGACTTGAATAAATGTTACGCTAAAAAGGGTATATAGAGATATCATTTTACAGCAAGTCACTAATTTATTGATTGATTTCTAACCTTGATTTTGCCATCTTATGATAGTGTTCATAGTTTTTTCTTTAGCTTGAGCTGTTCACAAATACAGTAGCAACAGATACAATCTTAGGTGTAGAGAAAAACACCACCATAACAAATACAGGTCTCTATCGTATGTTACTCAAGGAAAGACACGTGCTTTAAATGATTTCCAACCAATGTTTCCCTCCTACAGTTGTTAGAACATTGACATACCAAGACAACCATTCAGACTAGCACAGGCCTTGAAAGAAATCAGAGTAAATCTAAAGTAAATTAGGCAAAAAGTAGACTGGCAAATAGCTTAATTCTGACTGATTCTACGTGGTATCAAAAGTTGCCCTGTCAGAAGTTCTTTTGGATTGCTGCTTCAAAATTGCCCTGCTAAGGTAAAGTCTACATTCAACTTGATTGTTTCGAAGGAGGTGGCCAAGGGTGTCCCTACTGAGGTGAGAGAATCTCTACCTTGATTCCTCCCAAGCTCGCTTCCACCTATGCAACCAACTCGTTCCTCCCTCCCGCTTCTCTCCTCCCTGCTCCCCGCCCCCACCCCATTCACCACACTTTCACTTCTATCAGAACAATTAAGGATTTGCAACCTTTAACACTAAAGTAAATTTGAGTCAAATTTTTGGTGGTGATAAGGAAACTGGCATAATTAATCTTCTAGGTAACCTGCAAAGAATATGACAATGTCTCAAGAAATGTGCCCTTGTCTTCAGTCAAATCAGTCTAGAAGATTATCAGGGTGAGGCAGAATCTCCAGCTTGTAATCATGAAATAATAGAAGACATTGATCATATCTAGAAGGTTGCCCCCTTCCCTCCCAACTCCAACCCCCCACCCCCAGTGTGACACCCTTGCACAACATTGATCAATGAACTGTCATGTCCAGGTTGGAATGCTGTAAAATAGTTTTATCTAGGCTTCACCTAAAAAGTAACCTGTAAATTACGCTGCTCCAAACAAGTAAACACATGTAGGCAGGAAGGACTCTGGTACAGATGCCAGTTTAGTGTTGACAGGATTCAGTGATTAAATCCTTGCTGTCATCTGAGAATTTCCCTATCAGATCACTGACAGATGTGTTACAGATGTATCTATTGATAGAAGTTAACCTCTAAGAGCAAACACCTGCCCAACTCACAGATAATAACAGCCTCCACTTATCCAGTACATTCTAGCAACAGTATATACCCATTAAACAGATGAGAAAACAAGTCCTGAGTAATTACTTTCCCAAGGTCACACCACTAGTAAGTGGTGAAGCCAAGATTCAAACCCAAGTGTAATTGCAAAGCCCATATTCTTTCCGCCACACCAAGATGATCTGATATTATTTGGAAATAGGGTCTTTACAGTGATAATCAAGATGAGGACATTAGAGTGAGCCCTAATCCAATATAATTGGCATTTCCTTTTAAAAAGGAGAAATTTGGACACAGAGACAGACACGCACGCACGGAAGACTGTGAAGACACAGAGAGAACACCATCTACAAGCCAAGGAACAGCTGAGGCTGCCAGAGCTGGGGGAGAGGTTTGGAGCAGATTCTCCCTCACAGCCGTCAGAGGGAATCAACCTCACCGACACCTTGATTTTGGACCTCTGGCCTCCAGAACTGGGAGACAATAAATTTCTGTTGTTGAAGCCACCTGGTTTGTGGTACTTTGTTATGGCAGCCCTGGCAGACTAACACACAGATCCAAGCCAAGATTCCAAGCCAAGCCAGGTTCTTTTCATTGGTTCCACATCCGTTCATGGCCACTCTTCGTGGTGTGCTATACTAAGCCCAAAAGTTCACTAGTTGGAACCTGGCTGGGAGTTATAACCCAAACGTTCCAAGAACTAACCAAACATTCCACTAACCAATATCTCTGCCCTTCACATCAGGTGAGAAGGTGAACAATTTACAATTCGTCCCTGGACAGTGACGTGGCTAGAATCTGACACCCTCACTCTTCTTACAGACTTCAGAGTAAAGGTCCTTGATTGCTCCCCTTGTATAAGCTTTATTGTTTGTTCTGGTTTTAATAGTAATTCATGTTTATCAAATTCAAAAGAAACAATAAATTAAAACAAGAGAGGGGCCTTGTTAAAACTGGCAATGGTAGCATGCTATGAATCAAGAAGTTAATACTCAGTTCTCTGCACCTGAGATCCAAAAACAAAATAAAAGTAATTTATGGTCATTACAAACAGTTTTACAATGTGGAAAGCAATAAAGAAGTAAAGATTATTCATAGATATCACCCAGAGATAAACCTTATTAATATCTTCATATTCACATATATCCTTCTAGACCTTCTTAGACATGAGCACACGCACACACACACACAACACATATAGGTATGTTTTATGCCTTTTTTACTTACAATTGTGTTATGAACACATTTTTGTGTTAATCAACTAAAATTTAGATGATTATTCTAACAGCTACAAGTATTCCATCAGCTGAATGAGCCATAATTCAACTGCTTCTCCATTTTTCAAGGAAGTTTTCCTCTTTTTTTTTTTGTTATTACAAGTAAAGCTGCATAAATATCACATGTACACATTTTACACACCTGTCGTTATTTCCTTAGGATAAGGGCGTGCACCCTTAAAAAGCTTTGATTCATGTTACCAAAATATCCCTCAGAAATTATTTCACCGATTTACGATCCTAAAAGTAGTATGCGCAGGGCTGGCCCCATGGCCTAGTGGCTAAGTTTGGCATGCTCTGCTTCAGCAGCCCTAGTTCCGTTCCCAGGCACAGACCTGCACCACTCATCGGTGGCCATGCTGTGGTGGTGACCCACATACAAAATAGAGGAAGATTGGCACAGATGTTAGCTCAGGGTAAATCTTCCTCAGCAAAAAATAAAGTAGTATGTGAGAATGACTTTTTCCCACATTCTACCACACTCTCTTGTTTTAGTTTACATTTCTTTGACCATTTAGTGTCTTCTTTTTTTATATATGTTTATTGGGCTATCTGTGCCCTGCATGTGTATATCCCATGCCAATTTGGGGCAGAAGATAGAGAGGTGTCATTTTTTTGTCGATTTCTTTTTTTTTTCACCACAAAAAAAAAAAAGGAAGAAAGAAAAGAAAATTAAAAGGCCATATGCTGTTGTTAGCCTAGTATGTGATATCAACACCAGACATCCATCACCCCAATCAGTTTATCTGTGGCCATCTCCATTCCTAGCCATCTCCCAAGTGGATCTAGCCCAGCCTTCTTCCCTGCTCTCAGCCTCTCTTCTCTCAGCCTCCCTACCTCCTCTTAACCAGGCACCTGGACCAGGTGCTCTGCCACCTTTGCAGCATCATAAGGTTGCTTGCAACGTTGTTTTATGCCTAGATGTGGTTCTAGTGGTGCCGTTTTTAAAAAGAAGGACAATACTCATTACTTTCCTGTCATGTAAGAATGTTTACCAATATTATTTCGTGAGTTATCGTTAACATTTTCTTTTTCTGTGACATCAAGATAAAGGTTAAATAGAAAATGTGAAATTGTTGGATTAAAGTGTATATTTTTCACATTTCAGAATATCTTAAAACAGTATTTTGCAACACTTTGGCAAGACTTGAAAAGAAATACACTTTAATATACTGATTCATACATATATAATAGCTTCCTCAAAATTAACAGATTGAGGAAAAATGCCCTAATGAAACTGCAAAAAACAATTAAGTACATGGAATTAAAAATTAGGTAGGATGCACAGAAATCTACAAAGGTCACTTACTTCAATGGTTCATTAGCTCTACAGTACTTGAGAGTTTTGGCTTATTTTCTTGGCTTTTCAATGCAGGTGTGTAGTGGACATCATTTAATATTCCTACAGTGTTTATCAATACACATATTTACTGCTACTGTCTTCAAACATTTTTCCTATTTTTGCTTCAATTCAAAAGATATTTATGTGGTTATAACAGTGGTATTACTTTACTATATTGTATTTGCATGCCTATTTCTATACTATAAATGCTTGTAATTCAAGGATCCTATATTTTCATGTTTGTATCCCTGGCACCATGTCTGGCATACTGTAAATACTGTTTTGTCTTGTATTTTTAAATGAATGCTGAGCTCCTGCTGTTTTCTTCCTATTTTCCTCCATCCGATATGAGTTTTTGGCAATCAAAAACTTCAGGGGAAACAGTCCAGTGATTTGCATAGAAGCAGGAAATATTCTCTTCCAATCTTAAAATGGATGGAAGTTCGCTAGCACCAGAGGGAAGATTGTTGCAGTCAGAAAAGCCAGAAGAAGAAAATTCCACTGAAAAGTTAGAATAGCGTTAGTGATTACCGTGTAGCTAGTTAGTTCTATTACAGCAGTGTTTCTCAAACCAGTGTTCTTGCACAGTCCACAGCTCACCCCAGGTATCTCCAGTTTGAGAAACCATAGATTTGGGCATTCTCATTGGACAGAGGTTTAGGCAGGACGGTTGTGTGGCCGAGTCTTTTAACTTCTATATCCCAAACACAAAAATAATAGCCTTCAATCGCAACAAAAATAATAAAATATCTAGGACTCAATTTAACCAAGGAGGTGAAAGACCTATACAATGAAAACTACAAGACATTATTGAAAGAAATTGATGATGACATAAAGAAATGGAAAATTATCCCATGCATGTGGATTGGAAGAATAAACATAGTTAAATTGTCCATATTACCTAAAGCAATCTACAGATTCAATGCAATCCCAATGAGAATCCCAATGACATTCTTCGTGGAAATAGAACAAAGAATACTAACATTCATACGGGGCAACAAAAGACCCTGAATAGCTAAAGCAATTCTGAGAAAAAAGAACAAAGCTGGAGGCATCACAATCCCTGACTTCAAAATATACTACAAAGCAATAGTAAACAAAACAGCATGGTACTGGTATAAAAACAGACCCACAGATCAATGGAACAGAATTGAAAGCCCAGAAGTAAAACCGCACATCTACAGACAGCTAATCTTCAACAAAGGAGCTAAGAACATACAATGGAGAAAGGAAAGTCTGTTCAATAAATGGTGCTGGGAAAACTGGACAGCCACATGCAAAAGAATGAAAGTAGACCATCTTCTTTCACCATACACAAAAATTAACTCAAAATAGATCAAAGACCTGAAGGTGAGACCTGAAACTATAAAACTCCTGGAAGAAAATATAGGCAGTACGCTCTTTGACATCAGTCATAAAGGGATCTTTTCGGGTTCCATGTCTACTCGGACAAGGGAAACAAAAGAAAAAATAACAAGTGGGACTTCATCAGATTAAAGAGCTTCTACGAGGCAAATGAAACCAGGATCAAAATGAATAGGGAATCCACCAGCTGGGAAAAATATTTGCGAATCACATATCCGACAAGGGGTTAATCTCCATAATATATGAAGAACTCACACAACTGAACAACAAAAAGCAAACAACTGGATCAAAAAATGGGCAGGGGATATGAACAGATACTTTCCCAAGGAAGATATACAGGTGGCCAATAGGCATGTGAAAAGATGTTCAACATCACTAATCATCAGGGAGATGCAAATCAAAACTATACTAAGATATCACCTTACACCCGTGAGAATGGCTATAATCACCAAGACATAAAACAACAAATGTTGGAGAGGTTGTGGAGAAACAGGAACCCTCATTCACTGCTGGTGGGAATGCAAACTGGTGCAGCCTCTATGAAAAACAGTATGCAGATTCCTCAAAAAATTAAAAATAGAAATACCTTATGATCCAGCTATCTCACTACTGGGTGTCTATCCAACTAACCTGAAATCAACAATCCAAAGAGGCTTATGCACCCCTATGTTCATTGCAGCATTACTCACTATAGCCAAGAAGTGGAAGCAACCCAAGTGTCCCTCAACTGATGAATGGATAAAGAAGATGTGGAATATATACAATGGAATACTACTCAGCCATAAAAAAAGACAAAATCGTCCCATTTGCAACAACATGGATGGACCTGGAAGGTATTATGTTAAGCAAAATAAGCCAGAGAAAGAATGACAAACACTGTATGGCCTCTCTCATATGTGGAATATAAACTAACACACGGACAGAGAGAACAGTTTGGTGGTTACCAGGGGGAAGGGAGTTGGGGGGTGGGCACAAGGGGTGAAGGGGTGTATTTATATGATGACTGACAAACAATAATGTACAACCAAAATTTCAGAATATTATAAACTAAGACATCAATAAATAATAATAATAATAATAATCGCCTTCTACTTGCATGTACCGTTAGCAGCTTAAGAGCAGGGTCAAATAGCCAAACGATGTATGAAGGACAGCAAACATGTCTGTCCATTCCCACGTCTGAATTTACTTCCAGAATTTTAAAAGCAAAAAGTATTTATTATATTGCCTTTTTAAATATATAACATAAAAAGTGTAAAGAATAAGAGAAAATGAGCCACTAATCCCATTGCCCAGATAGTGACTGTTTATTATTAAAATAAAAACAATTGAAGTACAAGGTTTGACAATCCAAACAGAACAGAAAAGAATAAAATAAAGAGTGAAAGCCTCCTCCCAGCCTTCCTCTCTCCTTTCTCCTTCACCTTCCTCCTCAAGGCTGCAGGGACTCTTTCTCAAATTCAGAGTCACATCATTGCCTGCTGAAAATCCAAAAGGACTCTCACTGCTTTGGGGATAACATTTCTCCTTGTTTGTCACCCAATCCCTTCGTGATCTGACCCCTCAGGCCTCCTGGGCCGGCTTCCCCAGCTGAGGCCCCCGGAACACGACCTGATCTTTCCTGCCTGCTGTTCTCCATCCTGGAAGGCCCCCCTCCCTCGTCAAAGTATTTCTCTCCCTGCACTTTCAGTGCAGTTTCCTTCTCCATCTGCCAGGAGAAAAGGAAGCTCTTCAAGGGCAGAGATCTAGTTCGCTTGGTTTTTTAACCCCAGTGCTTGGCATATACCATGTACCAAATAAATGTTTTTATAAGAATGGAGACACCATAGAATTGCAAAACAGCAAGAGTTGGCTCCAGCAGGCAAGCAGCTCAAACCAGGAAATGGTTAAAAGCAAGAGGAATACACTTCACTCTGGACTTGAATGGGGGTGGCCATCTGCTTCCGGCCTTCCTCTGCCTCCCACAGTGGATGCAGTCTTCCTGAAGATTGGGAGCGGGCCTGAGTGGGAGAGTTGCAAAGTCGGAGGGAAGGCTGCAGTGGCATTAGTGGAGTATTAAATGAGAGTGCCTTTTGGTGTTTGGGGGGTGGTTCATTCTCAGGGGACACTCTGACTTGCTTTGGCTGGAAAGACCAGGTGGGGGGGGCCCCCAAGAGTGCAGCAGGGATAGTGCTAGGCCCCTCCTGCAGCCAAAAGGGGACCTTGACATTTCCTTCTAGACTGTCTAGCCCAAAACGACTGGGGTGAAGGCAAGGATTTAGGGTGGATGCTGGAAACAGGAATAAATTCCTGGGCTATGTGCTTTGCAGCTAGACAGGTAGAGTGGAGTTGACAGAGTGGAAGGTATACGTGAGACAGAGGGCCAATTTTCGAGGTATATTAATTCAGACCCCTAGGGATGGGGGCCCTGTCCTGCACAGAAGGCACCTGAGACATCATAGAATCACAGGATGTCCGAGTGGGAAGGAGCCCCCGCCCTCACCTGTCAGAACCCTAATCATGAAGTCCCTGCCATGGGGGAGAAAGGACACACAGGAGACCTTACCTGTTAACTGTACGGTGACATTCTATTCACATTAGTCATTGGGGACATTTTCATTTTCTTGCAGTGAAGCAGGGCATAGGTGATGTTCTGTGAGTCTGAACTTTCTAGAAGGGATTGGTGACCTTAATATAGTAATAATAGCAACTGGAAAAAGGAATGGTTGTAGAGGCAGAGAATGCAGGGATCTGGTCTCGTCTCAACTACCTCCCATCTGTAGGAACTTGGGGGGTTTACTTAACCTCTCTGAATCTGTTTCCTCATTTTAAAAGGGAATTCTTTATACTACTTGGTGAGCTGTAAATCATTATATAAATATTGGGCCCTGATATAAACAATAAGAGAATTGCGTTCAAATTTTCGCTTTTGAAGCCTTTCCCAAGACTCCTTCCTCTTCCAAAAGAAATGAATAAATAAATTACTTCTTTCACTTTCTGAAAGCACTCGGGTCTTTCTCCTGGAAATGTGTTTAACACACTATATCCACGTAAGTGATTTTAAGACTATGGTTAAACATCTTCAGGAACTGGAAACTCACTACCTCCTGAAGCTGCCCAGAACTTCTTTGGCGCCCTGACCTATTTAGAAAATCATCTTGACACACCAGAAATTGACCTCCCCACAGTTTCCACCCACTCTTTCTAAATCTTCCCATTTGGGACGACACAGACTAACTCTTACTCCTCTTCCAAAAGCCAACCTTCAAATATTGGAAGAAAGCTGTGAATTTCCCACCTCAATCTAGTCTTTCCCGGGCTAAACATCTCCTTTTCTTTCAGTAATTGCTCATCCTATGTGTTTCCCCAGGCCAACCCACCATCCACCCTTCGTGTGACTCTTTTCAAGGACATCCTTAAGTTGAAACATTGGAAACAATCTAAACGTCCAGCAGTGGAGACTCGATGAAAAAATGTGGCATATCATGTCAAAATAGAGCACATAATAAAAGAATATTTCATGATGTGAGAAAAATGATCACAGTCTGTTAGAAGATAAAGGAAGTTATAAAGTAGCAGATTTTGTATGACTTTAATTTTGTGATAAAAAGTGTACATATTAAAATAAACTTTTGTAACATATATTCTTGGGCAGTACAATTACAGGTGATATTTATCTTCTTGGTGACTTTTTTCAAATTTTCTACAGTCAATTATTGGTAATCAGGAGGGAAAAAAAGATCCTCTATCCCTATAGCTTTTCTAATGGCTTAGGGTCTAAATCTTTGGAATATCATGAAATAGGCTTCTTCTCACTTCTCATTCCAGAAATAAACATGTAGCCGTAAGCCCAGAATACCAGGAGCCTAGTGAACATCCAACAAGTATTTGTTTCCTTCTTTATCTGCCTAAGTTCTAGGGAACTACTCTCAAATCCTCCTCTCTCATTAAACTTTCCCTCATCTGCTTCCTATAACTTGATTTCTATTCCATATTACAAATGACATTTGCTGTACCCCCAAGCTGTTGATTGGAGGTCCCTGATAGTCACCAGCTCCAAGAAGAAGCAGACACATCTCTCTTAAAAGGAGAAAAGCATAAGGAACACCAGCTTCACAATTTTGCGGTATTCTTAAGCCAGTAAAATCTCAGGATATATTAAAGTAGAATGGCCAGGTGTCATCCTTCCATCATACCCATGACACTGTATTAGAGTACAGCCTATTTTCTGATCACTGGCTCTCCAAAGGGACTGGAATTATTTGCCCTGGAGAGAAAAAAGCAAGTATGATGCGCCATTCACAATTTTGTGTATGAAAGGTTTTTTTTCAAGAAGGAAGTCCAGAGAGTGGTCAAACATAAGTAAATGGAACAAAAAACCAGCAGTCTCAACTTGTCAAACCAGAACTCATCTTCTTCCTAAACTGTCTCTCTTAGGTGATACTTTCATGGGTGCAGCCACCATTTTTTGTACGTGTGAGGAAGATTGGCCCTGAGCTAACATCTGTTGCCAATCTTCCTCTTTTTGCTTGAGGAAGATTGTTGCTGAGCCAACACCTGTGCCCATCTTCCTCTATTTTGTATGTGGGACGCCGCCACAGCATGGCTTGAGGAGCGGTGCATAGGTCCACAGCCGGGATCCGAACCCGCGAACACTGGGCCGCCAAAGTGGAACACACAGACTTTGCCACTACACCACCTGGCTGGCCCCTAGCCACCATGTTTTTTACAAATTGAGTTATAAGTTACCTATGGTGAAGTGCATAACTATTAATTGACTCCACACGCATTTGTTGCCTGTCTGCACTATGTCAGATACCTTGATCAGTGCTGGGGATAAAAAGATGAATTAGATTGGACTCCAATCTTGAAGGAGTCGAAGACCAGTGGAGAAGACCAACAAGGAAACAAATAAATTATAACATGATAAATTCTGGGATAGGAGGGGGGACCAGATGAACCCTGTCTGGGGGAGTCACAGGTCTGTGGCGTGAAGCCTCTCTCTCTGTGTGCTCTTTTAGGCTCATTCACCCTCCCAACTTTAATCGTGTGATCTGGAATGCCTGGTAGAGAGTGGAGATGAGAATTAGAGGAGGAAAGAGTTTGTATAAAAATTGTTTTTCATGAGGGACCTCAGGACATGCCAGCCGAAAGTATGTTGCTTTGGGATATTGATTATTTTGAACTGCAGGCACTAGAGAAACAACAAATGCAGGGAGAGCTTTCTCTGAACTCCCCTTATCTTCCTAAAGACAGATCCTCCTAAAGGAACTCAATTGTCATCAGTCCCCTCCCCAGGTGTGTCATCAGCAGGGACAATGGACTCTCATCACAGGAGAGGAGACTAGAAGTCAGCACCACCCCCAGCAAACTTTGTCACCAATGATCACACCTCCCATCTAGTCTTTTAAGGGCCCCTCAACTTTCCTAAAAATCACTTGCTCTCCTCTAAGTTGCCCACATCCCCAATCTCCTTGCCTATTAAGAGGATACATAAGCTCTCAAGTCTCACTACTTGATGGAGTATTCGCTTTTTTTTCCTATGACACCCCTGTGCGTGTAATATTAAAAGTAAATAAATTTGTACAGCTTTTTTGCTGTTACTCTGCCTGCTATCAGTTTATTTCATATACACAGTTGATGAGCCTAGGAGGGTAGAGGGAAAATCCTTCTTCCCCTACAGGGGTATCTCCAGGTTCAAGTCTGTTGGTGACATCAGGTTACCTTTACTGCTGGTGTGATTGCCTCCAAATTGCTGCGAACACTTTGTAAATCGCCTCTCAAAACCTGAGACAAGGAAGGCAGAGGAGATGGAGAGAGCCTTGAAATAGGCATTGGGTCTTACCACCCACTCTGCAGTCAAGTGTCTCTTCAAATTTGGGCAAATCTCATCATCCTTCTAGGCTGCCATTTCCTCATCTATGAAAAGGATTGGGGGTGGGTAGATTGAGTCATCTCTCAAATTCTTTACTGCTCAAAAAACTCAACGAGCCAGTTCCTAAAACTTTGGGGGAGGCAAGAGACAATATTTTTTGCGTCATTTGTACTCTCGTCATATTGAGTAACTGGTTGGCTACCTACCTGATGGTGTTTCCCGTCTTCCTTTACTTAAATGATCTTCTCTCTAATTGCTTTCCTCTTTTAAACGGGTATTAAGGAAATACCCAATTTTTTCTTTCTTGGCTTACAGCCATGGCTTCTTGTCCCAGCATTTTCTGAACCTGTGAATAATTATCTGGTTTAACTTATGGACGCCCTGAAGGTAATAACATAAATTGCTCATGGTTCAGTTTTGCTCGTACTTCCTCGTGTAAAGTTCTCCCTCCCCCTCTAAAACATTCTGGAATGATAACCTTAACAACAGGCTTTTTAGTAAGGAGTCGGGGAGAGTAAATGTCCTCAGGAGTGTGGGAGAAGCTCTTTAAAACAGTTTTCTCACTTTTTACATTTCCTTTTCCTTTTTCTTTTTTTTTTTTTTTTTTTTTTTGTGGCTGAGATATAGAAACAATTGGTACAGGGTTTCTTTACGAGATTTTGAAAATGTAAAAATAAATGTAAAAAAAAAGAAAACATTGAATTTTGTATATTGACCATGTATCCCACAGCTTTGCTCAACTCGCTGATTAGTTCTAATAGATGATAACTTTCTTTGGATTTTCTGTATACACAATCATCTTATCTGTGAACAACACTTTTACTGTTCATTTTCAAACTGTATGCTCTTCATTTCTTTTTTCTTCCATTATTGCACTAACTTGAATCTCCAACAGGATCATGTTGAATCTAAGTGGTGATAGCAACGATTTTTGTCTTGTCTGATCCTAGAGGGAACAGCATTCAATGTTTCACAACTCAGAATTTCAGATATTAGCCACAGACTTTATAGATATCCTTACTAAACCGAGGAAGTTCCCTTCTGTCCCTACTTTACTGAGTGTTCTTGTCATGAATACATATTGAGTGTCACTGAGAGACTTTTCTGCATCTATTGAGATGATCATATGGTTTTTCTCTTTTATTTTGCTAGTAATTTTCTGCTAATAATAATAATAATAATTTTCTGTTTTTCAAATGTTAAACCCAATTGGTCAAGATGTGTTAACCTTTTTATAAATTGCTGGCTTTAATTTGCTAATATTTTGTTTAGGATTTTTGTGCCCATCAGGATATTGGTCTGTAATTCTCTTTCCTTATAATGTTATTGTCAGGTTCTGTTACCAAAGTGACGCTGGCCTCACAAAATGAGTGAGGAAATAGCCCCATTTTCTCCTTTCTGGGAAAGAATTATATAAGATTGGTATTCTTTCTTCTTTAAATTTTTTAAAGAATTTACCAGTGAAGTCACCTGGGCCTGAAGTCTTTATAGAGGGGTTGTTTTTAATAACAGATTCCATTTCTTTAATAGATACAAGAATATTCAGATATTACATTCCTTCCTGTGTCTGTTTTGATAAACTAATTTTTTAAAAGAATTTCTCCATTTCATCTAACCTGTCAAATTTATTGATAAAGTTGTTCTTAATTTCCTATTATCTTTTTCATATCTGTAGAATCTATGGTGATATCTCAGTTTTAGGGCTGATATTGATAATTTGTGTTTTCTCTCTTTTTTACTCATCAGTTGTATAAACGTTATATTTATTAACCTTTTCAAAAGACCAGCTCCTGGTCTTGTTGATTTTTGTCTGTTGTAGGTCTGTTTTTCCATTTCATTGATTTCTGCTCTTATTGTAAGTATTTCTTTCAGTCTACTTTCTTTGAGTTAAATTTGATCTTATTTTTCTATCTTTTTCAAATGGAAGTTTAGGTAATTAACTTTCAATTTTTCTTCTAGTTTATGCATTAAAACAATAAATTCCCTTGTAAGCACTGCTCTAGCTACATCCCACACATTTTGACAGATTATATTTTAATTATTACTTTTATTCAAAATATTTCTAATTTCCATTGTACTTTGACACATAGGTTAATTAGGAATGTGTTGCTTAATATTCAGATATTACTAAGTAGTTTTTGTTATTGATTTCAACTTTAATTCCACCGAGTTAAAGAACACTTTCTGTATGATTTCAGTCCTTTGAAATTTGTTGAGACTTGCTTTATGGCTCAGTGTATGGTCTATTTTGGTGACTGTTTCATGTGCATTTGAAAATAGTGTGTCTTCTGCAGTTGTTCAGTGAAGTGTTTAAAAATGTCACTTGGGTCCGTCTGGCTATTAATGCTGTTCACATCTTCTCTGTTCTTCCCGATTGTTCTGCTTGCTCTATCAGTTATTGAGAGAAGTAATTGTGGATTTGCTTTGATTGTGATTGTGAATTTGTTTATTTCTCTTTAATTTCTGTCAAATATTGCTTTTCGTGTTTTGAAGAGATGTTATTGGATACTCATACATTTATGATTCTTATATCCTCCTATTGAATTCACCCTTTTAGTATCGTGAAATATCCCTCTTTCTCACCAGTGGGACATCTTGCCTTTCCATCTAATTTTTGTGATATTAATTTGCCAGACCAACCTTATTTAACTGGTGTTTACATGGGATGTAATTTTCCATCTTTATACTTTCAACCTATTTCTGCCTTTATATTTAAAGCGTCACTGTGAAATAGTATATAGTTGGATCTTCTCTTATTGATCCTGACCATCTTTGCCTTTGAATTGTTCTTTGGTCCATTTGATATTAATTTAATGTCTGATATGATTGAATTTATGCCTCCATCTTGCTGTTTGTTTGCTACTTATGCCCTCTGTTCTTTGTCCCTTTGTTTTTTTCTTTACTGCTTTCTTTTGGGTAAATCAAGTAAATTTATAATTCCATTGTATTTTCTCTATTGTCTTTTTGGTATCACCTTTCTTGTGATTTTAATAGTGTAGATGGACACAGATTCTTGATAAGCAAGGAAGATGGTACAGAATAAAGAATCACACGGAAAAGCCACATTCGTAGGAGGCATCTGGTTGGTGAGGGGGGTGGAGTGGAGACTCTGCATTGTGGACAGCAACGCAGAGCTGGTCTTTGATAACTGGGAGAGACGAAGGCTGCAAGAGTGCACTCAAGCACACAACACTTTGTCTAACATTCAGGAACATGACCCTGGCCCCTCCTCCATCCGAACCTTCTGTAATTTGCTTGTCCATAAAAAACTTAGTTTACTTAAGTAAAATTCATAATTTAAAAATGAATTAAAATAGAATCTATCTAATTATATTGCCAGAAATACATGATAAAAAGAAAAAAATGGCAAATGATGAACATTAAGTGGAAAAATATTGACACAGAGCAGATGAAAATTGTGTCAGAGTAGATGGAAATCAGTTCTGAACAGATAACACTGAATTACAAAAGCCTAAGGAGGCTGTGTCCTCTATAATACAAAAGCACAAATAGAGATATAAGAGCTCAGGAAAAATGCTCAGACAACCCCAAAAATTAAAGGTTAGGAAAGAAGGTGAAAAATATTCCTAGAAATGAAGGTCAAACTGAAAACAACACAAAAGAAAATGAATAATTATTTTTAAAAGATTGGAGAGAATGTTTGATATATGGAAGACAAAGACAATCCAACATGTATAGCCTTCATCCCATTAGAAGAAAACAAAAAAACAAGGGGTAGGAAGGAGTGTAGAAAAAAATATTTAAAGATATAATTCAAGAAAACTTTCCAAAAATGAAAGAGGACTTTAATCTACAGATTATAGATTGTAGATTTTCTGTTCCATAAAAACACTCACAAAAAAAGATAAACATTAAGACATAATCTCTAAAGATTCTGGTCTTCAAAGATTAACAATTGTTTAGGCATCTTGTAAAAATATCACGTTATTTATAAGCAGGATGACCATATAATTTGTTGTCCTAACTGGGACACTTGTGAGAGTGAAAATGGGTATTTTTAATCATTATATTGGTACAACAGCATAAACTGGAGTTGTCCTCAGCCAACCAGCTATCTATATGGTCATTGTACCTTTAAGGAGGATAAAGGCTAACCTCAGACTTCTCTGCAGCAGTATTCAGTGAGCATTCCTAGCGTCCCCAAGGAAAGCATGCATAACCTGTGAATTTTACACCTGGGTCAATGGTTCCCATGAGCACTTTTTAACAAAACTACTACAGAATGAACTTTAGCCAACTAACAGATAGCAGAACCACATCTAAAGCACTCATTAGCATCAAATCCATTTACTGTATGACAATAGGAAGACTGTATTTACCAAACGGAATAATACCACTAAGAATCCTGAGACTATAGAAAAGAAATAACTTAGAAAAACTGTGGGCAATGTGGAAAGAAGGTGGGAAATATATTTTTCCATTTTTTATAAGCAGAGATAAAAAAAAACATTTAAAACTGTTAAATGAGGTATAAGCATATTTAAATATATAAAAGTAAACATTAAAAAAGCCTCATACTTAAGTAGAATTGCGTAATGAAAGGGAAGAGGGATGATATTGAATTCTACTAATTTCAACATTGTTTATAGTAGAGAGTCAAAATGTGGTTATCTAAAGAAAGACGTCTCAGTTTGGATCATTAAGCCAAACTATCTACAAGAGACACACCAAAAATATAGTGACTCAGAAAGGTTTACTTGTTCATTAATAAATACTTATTGTCCTACTATGTGCCAGGCATATAGTAAGTACTGGAGAGACACCTGTGAACCAAGAATACAAAGCCCCTACCACAGTAAAACTTCAGTTTGGAAGAAGAGGACAGATAACAAAGAAAGAAACAGGGAAACATATAGTGTCAGATGATGTTGAGTCCTATGGAGAAAAATTAAGCTGATAAAGTCCCAATAGGGAGGTGGGGAATGAGCAGGGCTATTCTAGGCAGGGTAGTCAGCAAAAGCCAGGCCACAGAGCACTTTGTAGGCCATTGGAAAGACTGCTTTCTCTCTGGGTGAGATGGAACACTTCGGAGGGTTTTACACAGTGAATTCGAATAAAGGAATATTAAGTAAATGCAAAAAAAAAAAAAAGACAGCAGGTATCATAATCTTAATGTCACACAGTGGTCATTTCAGGGCAAAAAGAGACAAAGAAGAACTTTTTAAATTATCAACATCGACAAAACAAAAATTACTAGAAAGATAAGAAATGAAACAGAAGACTCTTTGAGTCCTTGGCAGGTCAAATTAACAGAAATGAATAAGGATGTAGAAGCCCTAAATAACATAATTATTGAGGTAGGTGAAAATGATATTTATGCTCTACTCTCAAAATAAGCTTCTTTTTTCAAGTGCCCACAGAACATTCACAAAAATTTAACATAACTCAGCCACAAATAAAATCTCAATTCTTCCCTCAAATTACCAATAATTCCCCGAAATAGGAATAGCACAAAACAACCAGTCCCAGATCACAGTGCAATATAATTAGATATTAGTAATACACTAAAAAACGAAAGCTGCTACCTCCCGGAAGTTGAAAATTTTTTCTCAAACAACATTTGGGTTCAGAAGATATAAAAGTCTAAGTTGCATAACATCTAAAGAAATAATCACAACAATAAAACTCAGAACTTCTGATCTGTAGCTAAAGCACTAATCAGAGGAAAAGCATAACTTTAAATACATTGCTCAACTCTATGCAAACACGTAGAAAACCAGAATGAAATGGATAATTTTCAAGGAAAACACGTTACCAAAATTGACCCCAGAGGAGACAGGAAACCAAAACAGACAAATCCTCTCAAAAAATGCCAGGTGGTTTAACCATGGAATTCAACCAAATCCTTAAAGGATGGATAACTCCAATGCTATCTAAATTGCTCTAGATTATAAAGTGAAGGAAATCTCCCCTAGTCTTTTTTGTGAGGTTAACTTTTGTTAAAACAAAAACCCAACTATGATAGCATAAACAAGAAAACTGCAGAATAATATCATTTAAGACTGACTAGGCAAGAATTCAAAACAAAATATTACTCAAACAATACATGACTATTACAATGACCAATTGAGATACAGTCAAGGAATTAAAAAGTGTGTCAATATTATAAAATCTATTAAAACAATTCACAATGTTAAAATATTAAAAGAAAAAATAATCGATTATTTCTATAGATTTTGAAAAAGCATTTGATAGCAACCACTTTTGATTTTTTAAAAATACTCTTGGGGCCAGCCTGGTGGTGTAGTGGTTAAGTTTGTACGCTCCACTTCAGCAGCCCAGGGTTCCCAGGTTCAGATCCCAGGCGTGGACCTACACATCACTCATCAAGCCATGCTGTGGCAGCATCCCACATACAAAAAAAAAAAATAGAAGAAGATTGGCACAGATGTTAGCTCAGGGTGGATCTTCTTCACCAAAAAATATATATATATATACTCTTAATAAAAGTAATGGATGGGTGCTTCCATGACATGATAAAATCAAATATCAGCCTAACTCCAGCATCAGACTTAATGGAGAATGTCGAAAGCATTATCATTTAAGTCAAGAGCAAGGTAAAGACGTCCTGTATCATGACTATTACTTGAGAGTTTTCAGAGAGTACTAGTTTATGCAATTTTTATTTGCAGATGATATGATTGTTTACAAAGAAACCCCAAGAGAATTAAATGAAAAAATATTACAAAGAATAAGAGAATTCTATGAAGTGACTGGGTAAAAATTAATATAAAGAAAGCTGTAGTCTTCCTGTATACAAAAAGGTAACTTGTTAGAAAAAACACCCATTTCTCAAGTGCAATAAATAATGATAAAATTTAACTTACCAGGAAATGTGCCAGATCTGTATAAATGAAATGTTTAAATGCTATTAGAAGAGGGGAAGGGGGGAGGGAGGAGGGTGAAAGGGATAATTTGGTACATGTGTGTGGTGATGGGTTGTAATTAGTATTTTGGTGGTGAACATGATGTAATCTATGCAGAAATAGAAGTATAATGATGTACACCTGAAATTTTTACAATGTTATAAACCAATGTTACTGCAATAAACAAAAAATTTTAATAAAAAAAATTAAAAAAAATAAAAAAATAAATGCTATTAGAGAGGTTATAATTTGGGGACGGGAAAGCTAAATAATGTGAAGATATAAATCCTCCCTCAAGTTATATACATAAATTTAAAGTGATAAAATATACAAAGGCTATTTTTTTAAACTTGACAAATTAATTCTAAAGTTTAGATGGAATAGTTTTATCATTACCAAAACAAAGAAAATCCTGAAAAAGAAGAATAATAAGGGGGCTACTAGTCTTCCACATATTGAAACATATGAGAAAGCTACAGTGACTGAAAGAGTATGATATTAGTGCATGAAAAGGCAGACAGAATAGAAGAGATTGACCAGAACTATGTACATAGGATTGTTTACATCTAACAAGAAGATGTTTCAGATCAGTGGGGAGGAGAGGGGTTATTCTATAATGATTTTGCTACAACAGAACAGCCATCTGGATAAAATAAAGTTGGATTTTACCCAAAATCAATTGCTGACAAATAAAAAAATTTTAAGTGAAAAATTAAACCTTAAAAGTACTAGAAGAAAATATGGAAGAATTTTAAAATAAGCTCTAAGCAGAGAAGGCCTTTCTAAATATGACACAAATCCTTGAAATCATAAAAGAAAAGATTGACAAATTGTACTACATAAAATTTGAAATGTCTTTAAGGCCCAAAACACCACAAATATAATCACACATGTATATAAAGTCTTATGTACAGCTAGAGTCATCTCAGAGCTGTTTATAGCAGCGGAAGATTGAAAACCATCTAAACAGAGTTCAAATTAAATAACTTTTGGTACACCCATAAAATACAATGCCACCCATTAACTACAACAAGGCAGGCTCACATGTACTGATATACAAATGTGGAAAGATGTCCAAGCTATATTAAATGAAAAGGAAGTGAAGTATAATCTGTATAGTATGCTACATTTGCATGAAAAAATTAAATAAAGAATACATATGTACATGCTTTTATTCCATGGACTGTCTCTGGAAGGCCGCACAAGAAACCAGCAAGAGTGGCTGCCTCCGGGAAGAGGAGCTAGAAGGCTGAGGCACAAGGGTGAGAGGAGGATTTAACTTAATTTTTGATATGCTGAACATTTCAAATTTTGTGTCATGTGTTTGTATTGCCAATAGAGCCCCCAAAAAGTACTTTAAAAAAGAAAAGGGTGGAGAGAATTGATAACAGTACGTAGTTGAAGTGAAAAAAAACATGGCACCTTGACTTTGAGCATTGGCAATGGGGAGAGAATTAGATGGATTCAAGAAACAAATAAGAGCACAATGAGGGAACCCATCAACAAAATGAAAAGGCAACCTACTGAATGGGAGAAGATATTTGCAAATCATTATCTGATAAGAGGTTAATATCCAAAATATATAAAGAACACATACAACTCAATAGCGAAAAAACAAACAGTTCAACTAAAAAATGGCAGAAGATATGAATAGACATTTTTCCAAAGAAGACATACAGATGGCCAACAGGTACATAGAAAAGTGTTCAACATCACTAATCATCAGGGAAATGCAAATCAAAACCACACAAGATAATAGCTCACATCTGTTTAGAATGGCTATTATCAAAAAGACAAACAACAAGTGTTGGTGAGGATGTGGAGAAAAGGGAACCCTCTGTTCCCTGTTAGTGGGAATGTAAATTGGTGCAGCCACTATGAGAAACAGCATGGAGGTTCCCCCAAAAATTGAAAATAGAACTACCTTATGACCCAGCAATTCCACTTCCAGGTATTTATCTGAAGAATATGAAAACACTAACTTGGAAAGATATATGCAAAGCCATGTTCACGGCAGCATTATTTACAATAGCCAAGATATTGAAACAACTTAAGTGTCCATCAACAGATGATTGGGTAAAGAAAATGTGGGGTATATATACAGCGGAATATTATTCAATCATAAAAAAGAATGAAATCTTGCCATTTGTGACAACATGAATGGATCGTGGGGGTATTATGCTAAGTGAAATAAGTCAAACAGAGAAAGACAAATACCATATGATCTCACTTATATGTGGAATCTAAACAAAACAAAACAAAAAACAAAAAAACCAAGCTCATGGATACAGAGAAGAGATTGCTGGTTGCAGGGCCCAAGGGGGGAGTGGATGAAAGGGGTGAATGGGGTCAAAAGGTACAAACTTCCAGTTATAAAATAAATAAGTCATAGGGATATAATGTACAGCACAGTGACTATAGTTAATGATATTGTTTTGCATATTTGAAAGTTGCTAGGAAAACAGACCTTAAATGTTCTCATCACAAGAAAAAAAATTTTTTTGTAACTATATATGGGGATAATGTTAACTAGACTTACTGTGGTGATCATTTTGCAATAGACACAAATATCAAATCATTATGTTGTCCTCTTGAAACTAATATAATGTTATAGTCAATTTTACCTCAATAAAAAAAGGAAACAAGTCAATAATATAATGAGAGGGCCGGCCCCGTGGCTTAGCGGTAAAGTGCGCATGCCCTGCTGCTGGCGGCCCGGGTTCGGATCCCGGGCGCACACCGATGCACCGCTTCTCCGGCCATGCTGAGGCCGTGTCCCACATACAGCAACTAGAAGGATGTGCAGCTATGATGTACAACTATCTACTGGGGCTTTGGGGGAAAAAATTAATTAATTAATTAATTAATTAATTTAGAAAATAATAATAATATAATGAGAGATATATGTTTTCCCAGGACTTGGTGATTGACTGCATTGTAGAGGGGGAGTGGAAAGGGGTGGGAGGAAGGATGAAGGAGAAATTGTCCAGAGTGACTTCCCGGTAGACAGCAGAGCCATTTCCTGAGCCAGGAAATACTGAAACAGGTAAAGTTAGCAAGTGGACAAATTTCAGTTCAGATTATGATCTTCTGAGTTTAATCTAAGTGGAGATATTGAATAGACGGTTGTGTGTGCCCAAACAAGCTCATAAGAAAGATGAGAGAGAAATTTCTGAATTTCTGTGTGTTCAAATGGCTTTTGAAGCCATGGAGATAGTAAGAGAGGTGTGGAGAGAGAGACCAGGATAAGTCCTCAGAAATCCCAACATTTGAAGGTTCAAGAAGAGGGGGAGGGGACTTAGCAAAGGACGCTAAGTGACCTTAGACAGAGGAGGAGGACAAAAAGGGGGTGGTGACATGGAATCCCAAAAAACAGACTATTTTTAAAAAATCAACTCAAATATTTCAAACATGTCCTACTTGAATTGAATTCATTGCTGAATTCACTGAAGAAGAAAGGAGTCCGAGGCTGAGAGGTATTTCCAGAGGCACACTGCTGTTAGAGCTGAGTTTTCTTAGACTCATCGCCCGACCTGTGCCCAAGGTGGATAGCACAACCGATTGTCCACTGTGGTCTTCCCTGGAGAGCTTGGAGGTGGCCTACCAGTCCTGCTCCACACGCTTCTCCTAACAGCCACCACCAGCTAATCAGACTGGCACACAAGAGAACAGGTCACACCAAACTCTCTCTCGCACTTTTCACTCGGTTCTCCTCATTCCAATCAGCCGTTGAGCCCTGCCATTTATTTCTACAGGATGCCACCCCGGCTCATCCCTGCCTCTCCACTCATACCACTGCCACCTCCGGGCTGAGCCTTCTCCTCCTGACCACCTCGTGCTTCCAGCTTGGCTTTTCTTGCATCCCAAGGTTTTCTCTGTCCAATTAATCCTCAAACAGCCTTCTAGTAATCTCCTGAAAATACAATTTTATCATAGTAAGCCCCAGTTCAGAAATCTTCATTGGCTCCACACTGCAAGCATGAGAGCCCAAAATCGTGAGCCTGGCATTCAGAGCCCGCACTCACCTGCTCTGTCTGGCCCCTTATGCTGGCCTTCCACAGCCTTCCGTGCTAGTCAGACCGCTGACCACAGACAACATTCGCCTGCTTATTTCTCGCCTCTATTTCTTGCTCACATTGTTCTCTTTCCTCCCTGGAAACCCCCATGCCCACTTGAAATTCTACCCATCTGTCAAGGTGAAGTTCAAACCCTAAATCTTCTGTGAAAACTTTCCCAATCATCCCTGGTATTTTGGTCTGGTACTTTTTCTGCGATATGTATTAGCATTAATACTCTTCGGTTTACAGTGTGTATCATCTATCATCTTACTTGCAGCACATTTTTCAGTAAATCCTAACCACACTATAAACTCTTTTTAGGGCAGGGCACTGGTCCCATGCTCCCGTGTAGCCTTCGCATGAGGCATTACCACACCTTATTCATTGTAAGGCTTCAAACAGGTTTGGTTAGCTAAAACAGATTTGGTTAACTAGCTAAAGATTTTTCACATACACCATTTAAACATATAAAACAGCATTTTCTAATACTTCCTAATCTCAGTGAATTTCTCCATATTCTAATCACAGTTCCTAATGTGAAAGAATCAGATGTAGTCTTTGATCAAAGTATCTGAATTTTACCATTTCTACCATGACATCCCTTTTAGAAGAAGAAAAGAGTATTTTAATTTTAAAATGCATGCAAGTTGCATCCTATTCATCAATTTGAGCTTTCTCGTGTCCTACCAAGTTAGTGCCACTGACTGTTTGCCTCCACTACTGGATGTCCATTTGTTTCTGAGTCCATTGAACTTAAACGCTTGTTTTAAATGTTCTAGTAATGGGGCAAAGAATTTGACAATCAACATTTGCAAAATGCCCAATACTCACACTGGCAAGTTTTCATTAAAGAATCTTAAAGTAAGTTACCTTAATTTTTTTTTCAACTGAGGAATAACTTATATATGGTCAGTGCACAAATCTCAAGTGAGCAGCTGATGAATTTTCACACGCGGATACACTTGTTTAACTACTGCTCAGATCAATACAGAGTACTTTCAGCACCCCACAAGGCTCCCTCTTGCCTTCTCACAACCAGTATCCACCAGATGGGTAACCACACTACCCCATGTTCTGTTACGATAGAGTTTGCCTGTTTTTGAGCTTCCTATAAATGGAATCGTAAAATCTGCACTCTTTTGTGTCTGACTATTTTCACACCACGTCTGTCATGTGTTTCAGTATTTTGTTGTTTCATCATTGCTACGAGTCACATTAGCTTTGTTATCGTGTACTTTTTGCTACAACTGATGATAAATTGTACATATATTTATTTAATAAATATGTTGGTATTTCCTTTGCATTTGCCACATTTATCTAAATTTTATACATTTAGATGTATTGTACTTGTGGGTTTAATGTTTCTTCTTTTACCACCGAGTAATAGTAACTGGTCAAATTGCTCATCCTATCAATTGTCAAAAGCAAAACTTGGGAATATTTTAGAATAACATTATCAATGGTTTCTACCTTAATGACCTGAGGAGAGATTTAAGACTATTACTACTGGGGCAGGCCCCATGGTGTAGTGGTTAAGTTTGGCACGCTCAACTTCTGTAGTATGATATAAAAGGAGGAGGAAAATCCTCCTGTAGGATGAGCCCCATGAGAAAGGTGATGACTGTATTATCATTCAGTCTACCTCAGGCATTATCATTATTATCACCACTACCACTCATGGTAAGTTCTGGAGCCTATGTCACATGAGGGTTTGCCTCTTTACTCATCCTAAAATCTGTGGGACTGCTTCATTCATGAAGATATCTCTCACCCACTGCCCACAAGAATGATAATTTAAAAGTAAAATGTGACTACTTTAACATGTAAAAACATTAACTCATTTTCATAGCATTCTCATTTTCATGCTGGTATACAAATCTTGGGTAAGCAGCCATTTGAGGAGGCCAGTCTGTATCCAAATCCACATCTAACACCGGCAGCTGCTCTTTACAGAAGGCAAAATAGCCCATTTGAACTAACAGAGCTCCTGCTGCTTATGCGTTACTTGGCTATGGGTTCGAGAATAAATGAGCCAAATGAGTCAAAGTGATTGCCCAATAGTCTAGAAGGTGTCCCTGGCCAAATTGACAAATCTATCCCAGTGGAGAGATATTTATGATGTTAAGGTGTGAATAAACACCTATCCCACCTGCCCAAAGTGAGACTGTCAAGCTTTAGAGAGAATGAACTCAAGGTCACCTCATTGTTTGAGATCAGATGGATGCTGGCTGCTGTGGGGAACTGATGGGTGACCTTGCTTGACTTTGTGCTTGCGGGAAACCAAGGCTGATGTTGATGGTGGATGCCCTGTTTCCTTCTAACTCCCAGGTCCATATCGTGTCTTGGCTTTTCTGATTGGAACCTACATGGCTTAAAAGGCAGAAAGAAACAACCTTGAGAAATATTCAGACAACCTAAAGTATTGGCATTTGTTATAGATAGAGCAGACCCTAGCTGGTCTTTTATCCAGTTATACCTGCTTTCTTTTAATAAACTTCAGAGAGAAAGAGAAAAAAATAGGTTGGTATGGAACCAATTGTGATCTAAGATAGAGGTCAACAAACTATCTGTAAAGGACCAGAAATAAGTAATTTAGGCTTTGAGGCTCATACGGTCACTGTCCTAAGAACTCAACTCTACCATTGGAGTGTGAAACAGTCATAGAAAATATGTAAGCAAGTGGATATGGCTGTGTTCCAAAAAATCTTTATTTACAGAAAGAGGCAACAGGGCAGATTTGGCCTGCAAGTTGTAGTTTACCAACCCTTGTTGTAGGAGGATGTATGGAGGACCAGCAATAAGATAATTTTTGGATGGCATTCTTTTAATTTTTAGGCGTTCTTTAACTCAGATAGGGAGTGAATGCATGGAAGGGATTATTACTCAAATGAGAACAGTGATTCTGCCTCAGTGTTATGGCCTCATCAAGAACACAGTCCAGTGCATATTGTTAGAGGGAAAATACCCTTTCTCCACTCCTGTTTTCCATAGTGAGAGATTTTTCCCTAATGCTAGGGAAGTGGAGCCATTAATTTGATTGGCAAACCTAAGAAGATAAGTGAGTATGCTTAGCAAAGCTTTGCGCTACTTCTATCCTTGAGAGGAAATTGTTTACAAAGACCAAACATTCTCTGCTGTGCCCTCATGCCTATAAATACCCTATATAAGGAGGCTTGATCCCATCCAGAACTACCTGGTACTAGGTAAGAAAGTCTGCCTGATCTGAGATTTAATATTGACAAGCTAACTTGTTGGACAAGGCTAAAGCCTTGTTCTCTAGCTTGGCCTCTATCATTAATAAAGATAATATCTTGGCCTCCATTGTTTCTCTTCAAACAGGTCATAAGCTGGGTAGGGGAAAAGGGCATTCAATGGGTGCCAACTAAGAGACCTCAATATATAAAACAAGTTTTTTAATTTAATGCTGTCTTTTGAGAGAGACAAATGAAATACTATAAGTGAGATTGGGGACTATTAAGATATTAGGGATGAACCAGAGATGAATTGAGTCTTACTAAAACTGCAACCCAACCCAGATCCACCTCAATCCCTAATTGGATTGAGGTGATTAGCTCCTCATCCTGTATTCTTCATGTAAGAAAAATCAAGCCCTATCTGGTGGAAGATAATATCGTTTGGAGACTCTACAGTCCCTTTATATACAATGTGTGACATATAATAAAAAATAAATAAATTTTCAAAGAGAGAAGACTATGTAATTAATAATCAATAAAAATATAAATAGACAATAGAAGCAGGCCAACAAATAATCCAGATATTAGAATGATCAGATGAAGATTTTTTAAACTATGAATACTATGTAAAAGTAAATGAAGGAAAAGATGAACAAAATGGATGAAAAAATGGAGAATTTCAATATAGAATCATTTATAGATTGAAATCTATAAAAAGAAACATGCAAACTCTTGGACTGAAAAATGTAAATAGAATTTATGGGAAGAATTAAACAGAAGACTCAACATAGCAAAAGATAGAAATAGTAAAATTAAGGAAAGATCCGTAGAAAAGTATCCAAACTGAAGATCAGTGAGAAAAAATAACAGAACTTGACATAAGAAACTTGTGGGACACAGCGAAGGTTCTCATAAATGTACAAGTGGAGTCCCGGATGGTAAGGAGAAAGAGAATAGAACAGAAGCCAGAGTTGAAGAGATAGATAATGTCTGAGAATGAAAAAGTATTAAACTACAGATTCGAGAAGCTTGGAAAACTATAAGCAGAATAAATAAAAAGAAATTTATATCCATTCACATTATATCCAGACTGCTGAAAACCAAAGACAAAGAGAAAAAAGCAGTTAGAGTAAAAAACATGTCTTTAAAAAGCTACAATTAGGGCTGGCCTCGTGGCTTAGCGGTTAAGTGCTCGCGCTCCGCTGCTGTCGGCCTGGGTTCGGATCCCAGGCGCGCACCGACGCGTCGCTTCTCCAGCCATGCTGAGGCTGTGTCCCACATACAGCAACTAGAAGGATGTGCAGCTGTGACATACAACTATCTACTGGGGCTTTGGGGGAAAAAAATAAATAAAATCTTTATAAAAAAAAAAGCTACAATTAGACTGACAGCTGATTTTTCGATGAAACTATGGAAGCCATAAAATAATGGATTGGCATCCTTAGAGAGCTAAAGAAAGAAAAAAACCCTGACAGCACAGAATTTTAAATCTAGTGAAACTATCCTTCAGAAATAAAAGGAAAATAAAATTATTTTCACACAAACAAAAACTGGGAGAATATATTGCCATCAGATCTGTACTCAATAAAATACCATAGAAACTTGTTGAAACTGAAAGAAAATGATCACTGAAAGAATTGCCAGAAGCATTGAAGAGCATTGAAAAGGATAAATAAGGGAAAGTTGAAGGAGTGTTGAATGTATAAACCAGTAATAATAATACTGTCTTAGGTGTTCTGTAACATATGTAGGCGTACAAGACAGGACAACAGTGATGCAAAGGACAGGAAAGGTTAAAAGAATTAAGCTGTTGTAAGGTTCTCGCATGGTTTGAAAATGGTAAAAGTACTAACTCAAAGTAGACTGTAATAAGTCAAGGATGCATAATGTGCTCTCTCTCACTAAAAATTATACAAGGATATTTAACTTAAAAATTAATAGAGTGAACTTGATGCAGTCTATACAGTAGCTGAAATATAATGATGTACACCTGAAATTTATATAATGTTATAACCAATGTGACCTCAATAAAAAAATTTTTTTTTAAAGTTAATAGAGGAGAAAAATGGAACTTTATGATGGAGGTGATAATAGTGGTTATATCTGTGGGGAAAATTGACTGGGAGGAGGGCTCAAGGCAGCCTGATGGTATGTTGGAATGTTTTATATTTTGATCCAGGTGGTGGTGATATGGATATATTTAACTGATAAATGTATGTATGTTATATATGATAGATATATAATTTATTTTACTGTACTATATATAATTTATTATATATAATAAAATAATTTATTTCACAGAAATATATGAATTTTAAAATTCATTATGAACATATATCATATATAAATATAATATTATATGTAGATATAATATATAATATATATAAGATACATATTTCTATATAAATTCATGGAGCTGTTCCCTTAAGGTTTGTCTACTTTACTATATGCAAATTAAACCTCAACCAAAAATAAAAAATATATCATCAGAAAAATAAGAGAAATATTATATCCTTGAAACAAGAATAGGATTAAAATGGAACAGATTGAAGAAAAAGAATGAATCCTTGAAAACTAAAAATATCATAGATATAAATACATATGGTAGCAAAAAAGAAAAAAATAGTAAGAGAGCTAAAAGATTAAGTGTAAGATATCTCTCTGAAAGTAGAACAAAAAGAATACCTTCCGCAGGAAAAAAAAAATAACAAAATTAGAAGCTCAATGTGGAAACTCAATATCTGGCTACCAGGAGTCCCTAAAAGATAGATTAGAGAAAATGAAAAGAAGGAAATTATTGAATGAATAACTCAATACATTTTCCTAGAACTGAAGAACATGTCTCTGAATGAGAAATTTCACTGAGTTTCCAGCACAATGAATGGAAAGAGACCAACATCAAAGAACACTGTGGTGTAACATCAGGACATCATATTATAAGAGAAAATATCCTAAGAATTTTTATAGAGAAAAAGAAGTTCACATACAAAGTTTCAGAAATTGGAATAGACTTCAACTCCTCAACAAAATACAGATAGCTATAAGATAACGGAAGAAAAGAAAACATGGGGTCCAGGAATCCGGAGATTCAACACAGTATAGATGCAATGGGAATTCCCAGAGTGGCAATGAAGGAAAGTCCCAGGTAATATTTATGCAGCATAGCTGGGGGACATGCAGTCCAGACCCAAACAGGTGGTCAGAGAGCTCCACACCAGGTGTCCTCAGAAAGAAAGTGGAAGTGATAGAGATTTTCCGGGGAGAAATGGCGGTGAGCGGGATTTTACAGAGCTGTTATTTTTAGTTACGAAAACACTTAACAATAGCTCATAAAAAGCAAAGTAACTGAAGAACTATAGCAATTAAGTCCAATAAAAAAAAGGTAGTTTTTACAATTCAGGAACTGTGATCATTGTATACTCTTTTGTTAATCAGTCTATGGGCCTATCATTTAGTTACAATAGTGAAAAAGTTGAATATGGATCTCAACATAAAAGAGCTAAAATCACCACCTACTGTACTAGAAAGTTATTAGAGCTAAAATTGTAGATTCAAGAAGTAGCGTTATCTGCACTTATTTTTAAATTTGGAGGTAAATACCAGAACAAGCAACTAAATACATTGAAAGCAGATATCCTGGGAAACAGGAAATGGGTGGAAACAGGAGATCACATTTTTTGTAATGAGATTTTTCACACTAGACTTTTTTCTCTGACTTTTATTTTGAAAAATTTCAAATCTATATAAATGTTAAAGAATAGTACAAAGAGGGCCGGCCCCGTGGCTTAGCGGTTAAGTGCGCGTGCTCTGCTGCTGGCGCCTGGGGTTGGGATCCCAGGCACGCACCTACGCACTGCTTCTCCGGCTATGCTGAGGCCTTGTCCCATGTACAGCACCCAGAAGGATGTGCAGCTATGACATACAACTATCTACTGGGGCTTTGGGGGGAAAAAATAAATTAAAAAAAGTTATATAAAAAAAAGAATAGTGCAAAGAATATCCATTTACTCTTAACCTCGATTCCCCGTTAGCTTTCTCTCTCCCTCATTTTTTTTTTTTGGTGAACCACCTGAAGTGAGTTGAAAACATGCAACGCTTCATTCATAAATACCCCAGCTAGTGTCTCTTGAGAACAAGGACGTTCTCCTCCATACTCAGAATACCAGCAACCCAGCTAAGGAAGCTAATAGTAGTCTCCTATGATCCCCTATGTGGATTGATATACAATCTGCAGTCAAATTTCCTCAATAGTCCCCCAAATGTTGTTTATGTATCTTTTTTTCCATCCAGTATTTAATCAGATTTCACAGTTTGCATTTGGTTGTTTTATCTCTTTAGATTTTTAAATTATAGAACAGTCTCTGCCTCACCAGGCCTTTTTTGTTTTTCATGACACTGACTTTTTTGAAGACTAGAAGTTGTCTTATAGAATGGCTCACGTGCTGATGTTTCCTCGTGTTTAGATTAAGGTTCCTATTTAAACTGATCCTATGGGCATATATTACTTTAATATACAAAACAAAATGGAAAAAAATGAAGATGGTATTTGTTTGCATTTATTACAAGGACGACTCTTTCTCTCTCAGGTCTCCTTAGGCTGGAGTTTGATCCCTTCCCTGTGTTAATTGGGTCAGCATGTGCTTGCTGAGTGTTTCCTAACACAAGTCACTCCAGGAAGCAGGTTAAACACCTTTTCTCGGAGAGGCATACATTTTCACAGCTTTTCATTTTAAATTTGTTCCCAATGGGGATTTTCCCCCTCATCTACCCAAGAAGTTCTGTTACTGAAAATTTTCCTGCCAGTTATCTCAACCACAAACGGAAGTTGTTTCTGCATAAATCCCTCAATAGCTGAATAGATTGGATTCTCCTGTGTGATAAAACCAAGCTCCAAAGGCAGCACTGCAGTGACCTGAGTTCTGTGCCCGGATCTGCCATTGATACTTCAGGTGACCTTGAGCAAGCCCTCAGACTTTCTAGGCTCCAGTGCTCTTAGCTATAAAAAGAAGGGGGTAGAACAAGTTGAAAATGAAAGGTACCTTTCAAACTATGATTCTGAAGTGAGCAGAACGGAAAGAGTTCAAGGACAGATAGCCACCTGCACACCTAGGGGATGTCCCCTTTTACATTCTGGCCAGCCAGACTTGGCCACCCTCTGAACAAAACAAGTAGATCCTTGGCTGTGATGGGGACACGAAGAGGTGGAGGATGGCGTGGAGAGGACCCCCAAGGAGCAGTGGTGCAAATACCAGTGCTGAGGTGGGTGACAGATAACCCGACCTTCCGGAGTAAACTATATGACGATAAGCTGTGTGGCGTGAGAACTGTCTGAGAAACAAGTCTAATGATAAAAGCACATGAAACTTCAAAGTAGTCTTGTGATGTTGAAGTACTCAACAAATGTTAAATAAATTTAATGGCAAAGGACTTCAGGACACGCCACCCTAAAATATGCCACTTTAGCACATCGATTATTTTGAGCTGTAGGCACTGGGAAAACAGCAAATGCAGGGACAGCTTTCTCTGAACTCCCCTTACCTGCCTAAGGACAGATCCTCCTAAAGGAGCTCAATTGTCATCAGTCCTGTCCCCAGGAGTGTCATCAGCAGGGACAATGGACTCTCATCACAGGAGAGGAGACTAGAAGTTGGCACGACCCCCGGAAAACTTTGTCACAAGCTGTCATACCTCTCATCTAGTGTTTAAGGGCCTCTCATCTTTCCTAAAAATCACCTGTTCTTCCCTAAGTTGGCTACATCCTCCCTCCCCTTCCCCTGTTAAGACGGGATATAAGCTCTCCTCTCACCATTTTATAGAGTATTCACTTCTTTTCTTGAGATGCCCAGCATACACATTATATTAAAAATGAATAAATTTGTGTAACTTTTCTGCTGTTAATCTGCCTGCTGTCAGTTTATTTCACAGACCCAGTTGTTGAACCAGGGAGGGTAAAGGGAAAGTCCTTTATCTCCTACAGGGGAATCTCCAGGTTCGAGTTTGTTGGTGACAATAACTGTTGATAAAGGTAACTCAGGTTACCTTTACTGCTGGTGTGATTGCCTCCAAATTGCTGCAAGCACTTTGTAAATTGTCTCTCAAAACCTGAGAGAAGGAAGGCAGAGGAGACGGAGAGAGCCCTGGAATAGGCATTGGGTAGCCTATGTCTTACCACCTACTCTGCAGTCAAGTGGCTCTTCAACTTTGGGCAAATCTCATGGTCCCTCTGGGCTGCCATTTCCTCATCTATGGAAAGGGGGCGGGGAGGAGGGGTAGATTGAGTCGTCTCTCCAATTCTTTTTTTTTTTTTTTAAAGTAATTACAATCAAGAATTTATTTATAAGTTTTCATCTTTTTTACAAATAAAAAGGTTTAAAAAACAAAAAAGTTGCAAAAATGACAGTGTAATTTTGTTATATCCTAATTGCTTAGGAGTGTTCTGTAAATTCCAAATAAGTAAAATAATATAAAAGTATATTTCCAAATCTTTATAGAATGGAAAGAAAACCACATTAATCATTAAATACTCTTGGATTTTCTTTACTCCTCCCACATATGAATTCACAAATATAAAAACTGATGTACATTTACATTCTAGTACAAATCTCCAACAGCCAAGTAATTAAACAGTTTATTTTGTTATGTGCAAAGTAGATATTTCATATTTACTTGCTATGGAAAGCAGAGTACAGGCTCAATAGAGAGTAATCATTAGACACATTATTTTTAAGAACAATGCTGTTGTAAAAATGTACAATAGTACGTATTTTTGGTAATTATGTACTTCTCTTTTAAAGTTAACACAGCTTTTAGATATAAATCTTGCAAAGGCTATCTTTGAAGAGCTGTGAAGTGACTTATTTCAGATTTGATGAACAAGAATTTTTCAGTAACCTTCTCAAAAACCAAGCCAGGAGAGGATTGTTTTCTTTTTATTTTTCCTCCAGGTAGTCAGTTTCATTCTTAAGGAAGGCCTAATGTAGCAGGAAGATACATTTCACAAACCTTGAACACAAGTTTGTGAACCGTCAACTAAAGACACCACCTCTGATGTGGATGGTTTCATTCAATCCATGTTCTACCAACTTTATATCTTCTAGATCATCTTTTATGATGCTAATCAAGTGGCTAAGGCCTTCCTGTTGTTGTTTCAAATGTTGTTTGATTTCTCGTAACAGATCTGCATCTATGTAATATCTTTCTTCAGATTTGACTGCTCCAAAATGATTCTGCATCCTGATTTGGGACATCAGTTCATTTAGTCGGCCCTTAAACTGAGTAGGTGCATTTAGTTCACACTGAATTATATCTAGCTGAACTCGCAACTGCTCTTCATCAGCTTGGATGGCATATCCACTTTTCCTCTGAATTTCCTGTTTGATTAGGACCTGTAAGGTCCTATGGGAAAGGTCCATGAGTTTCCTCTTGTATTGTGCAATTTTGGCCATAGTTGTAGTTTGATTCTTCTGTAATTCACTAATATCTTCAGATATGATATCTAATCTGGTCTGATGCTGCTTAGTCATCTGATCTTGAACTTTCAGTCTTCGAAGAAGTTCTTTGAAACCCACCATTGGTACAGGAATTAACTTTTCAGAATCAGGATTATCCACCTTGGCTTGTTCCCAAATAATAGGATCAACACCGGCAGGAGGATTCTGTAAAAGCTGTTTGATTTGTGCAGGAGAAAGTTCTGTTCTAGTCATAGAAAGGGTTACACCAAGTTGCTGCAATTGTGTTTTTATATTATTTTGTTCGAAATGGGCATATAGTGTTGTAGCTGGAACTCTTCTTGAAGTACCATTTGGAGAACGCTCAACAACATAAATGACAACTTTGATCATCTGGCAACGTTTTAATACCCTCTACATTTACAGTAAGGGTCTGGTTTCCTCCCAAAACTTTATGCAATGATTCTACCAATTGCTGTTGCTGGTTTCGAATATCTGTTTCTTTTTTGTTGAAAACTAAAACCATTAGCCCGTCTTCATCTTTATTATTGGGCATACAGCTATAACCTACTGCCTTAAATCGGCAAAAGGGATTTTCTTGTGTGAATTCCACTGGTGGAATGTTATTGTTGAAATATCCTTTTCCTGTTCCCCAAAAGGCCTGCAGTTGATTCCATTTTGCCAAAATAGCATCTCTCTCATCTCCCAGTAGTGTTGGAGCAGAAAGAGCACTTGCAGTATTTATCAGTTGGTTGGACTGGGTAGGAGCTTGTGTAGGCTGACTGAAGAGACCACCTAATGTAGTTTGCTGCTGCTGCTGTGTATTAAATCCTCCAAATCCCAGTCCACTTCCTAAACCAGTACCTAAACCAGTACTAGTTCCAGTTGTTGTGCCAAAACCAGTACCAAATCCAAAGCCTTTGTTCTGAGTACCACCAAAGAGTCCAGTAGTGCCTGTGTTAGCTGGAGCAGAAAAGCTGAACGCAGAACCTGCTGTTGTAGATGTTGTCCCAAATCCTCCAAACCCACCTCTATACACCAAGAATGTGTTTCTTGAAGGAAGAGGCAAGGGGAAAAAGCCCCAAGTGGAAAGCAGTGGCATGGAAGGGGAGCAGAGCCATCACAGGCGCCTGCCTCACACTTTGGCAACTCCGCGGGGACCGCGGTGGCTGCAGCGGTGCCCGAGGTGCCCGAGGGGGCCCCAAAGTTGAAGGCCATGTCGCGGGAGCAGGGGACCGAGGCGCTGCTCCCGCGACACTCCTCCAATTCTTTACTGCTCAAAAAACTCAACGAGCCAATTCCTGAAACTTTAGAGGAGGCAAGAGACAATATTTTTTGCATCATTTTTACTCTTGTCACATTGAATAACTGGTTGGCTACCTACCTGATGGTGTTTCCCGTCTTCCTTTACTTAAATGATCTTCTCTCTAATTGCTTTCCTCTTTTAAATGGGTATTAAGGAAATACCCAATTTTTTCTTTCTTGGCTTACAGCCATGGCTTCTTGTCCCAGCATTTTCTGAGCCTGTGAATAATTATCTGGTTTAACTTATGGACACCCTGAAGGTAATAACATAAATTGCTCATGGTTCAGTTTTGCTCGTATTTCCTCGTGTAAAGTTCTCCCACCCCCTCTAAAACATTCTGGAATGATAACCTTACCAACAGTACTACTATTTAAATTTACACAGATATTTCCACAAGAGTGTCTTTCACATTTGCTATACCAGTGATCAATACAGGCTTTAGTAAGGAGTAGGGGAAAGTAAATGTCCTCAGGAATGTTGGAGGGACTCTTTAAAACAGTTTTTTCATTCACTCCTAGATCCTAAAATCTTTGCTAGATCCTCAGATCCATTAGAGCCTAGAGAGAATAGACAAGAAAGGAACTCAGATGTACAGCAGTCTTTCAGGCAGAGGAGAGAGAGAGACAGACAGACAGAGATATCATGGCAGAACCCACAGATTTTAAAAGTCTTAAGAGATACATCAATCAATCACAAGGAATGGGCCTTTTTTGGATCCTGATTCAAACAACTTGTTTAAAAAATTATAGGACAACCAGGGAAATGGAGCACTGACTGGATTTTGGTGAAATTAAAGAATTATTCTTAAAATGGTATAATGATATTAAGGTTCTTGTTCTTTTTGAAAAGTTTTTATCTTTTAAGAATTCTAGCTGAAATGATAAGGCTGTCTGGCGTTTGCTTCAAAATAATCTGAGTTGGGCGGAGGGGGTGGGGTTACAGATGGAATAAGATTGGCCGAAAGCTAGTAAGCATTGAAGGTGAGGGTGGAGGACGTGGAGTTCATGATATGGTTCTTTCTAACTTTATATCTGTATAAAATTTTCCATAACAATTTTTAAATGACAACCAGGAAAACAAATCTTTTCACAATTGAACAATAAGAGGAGGAAAAGTCAGATTTCGTGTGTGTTCCATTCTGCATTAGGCAGCCCTTCAGGTTTATTGGGTAGAAATAAACTCTTGCATTTTAAGGTAAATGTAAGGAATGGGAAATGAGAGAAGAGAGGAGTCCTGATTCTTTTATTTCCCCAAATAACGCTAATATCGCCACACATTTGAATAATGTTTTAGAGTTTCAAAGTACTATGTATCTCATTTGATCTTGGAAAAGCCTGGCATAGATATTTGTTGTCATAAAGGACATCTGATAAAATGTCATCGTTTTGTTGTTTTTTGCATTTGTGTTTTTAACAATTTAATTTAAACTTCTGAAAATATTCTTATTGCTTTCCTAGTCTCTTAGTTGATAGTTAAAGATTTATTTTCTCTTCTAGCTTTGCATGGAAAACTTAGCCTGAATGTCTATTTACAATATTAGAATTCTTAAATGTTCCCCTCTCATGATTTGGACCAATTTTATTTTTCCTCTTAGTTTCTGTTTAGAGGAATATATGGGGAAAAAAATCTTTCTTATTTCCTTTGAGTACACCCAGCTGTTTTATTCTGTGTTCCCTTATTTCCCATGCTTCCAGTCGGAGTGTGAAGCCATCAGAAGTGCTCTGTTCTTTTTAATACTTTATCAGCATTTCCTTTATTGGCCACATTATCCTTTATCTCTTTCCTGTGAAAGCTTTTAAAGTACAAATTGATGAAGCCATGTCTTTTGTTATTTAAATATTATGCCATCAACGTTTACAAGTACATTAGAAGAAGATTTAAACACAATATCCTACCCTAATGATCACAAACCCACACATTTTTAAACTCTGACTTTTCTTTTCCCTTTTTTTTGTGGACCTCAGGTTCCAGGATTCCACCCTCTAAGCACAGGAAAATACCAGAAGGCCCTGGTATTAAAAATTCCAAACTGGTCACAGACCTTTAACAAGGTCGAGCAGTAAACACCTTATCTTTATAAGGGCAACACATTCTTAAGTGAATACGAAAGACCTGGATGTGTTTTGCAATCATGAGTCTTTATGGAATCACAGGACCACCATCCAAGGGTGCAATGAATCTATATGCCATGCCAAGACCATCCCACAAGGGTCTCTAAGCAGAGCCCTGGTAGAGAAGGGATCCCCCTGAGTGAAGGCTTCCCTGGGCTCCGACAAGAGTTACTCTATGACTCTGCAAATATTAAATATAGCTACATGAATCACACTACAAAATTCTAGTCCTGAAATCGGGTGTCAGGCATAACAATTTGTTCTCTCTCCTTGCTCATGAATAACAAAGAATCAATTGAAGAAATTTTGGTCTGTATAAAGAATACTCTGATGCTTTTTTCCTCCCTCTGGAAGACACGTTCTGCATTTGACATGACATATGCTTCTCAAGTGTTATTTTGTGTTTATTAATATTTGATGTAAATTGTCAGTCCTTGTGACTAGAAAGACATTTCCCCAGAACCCTCCTGACTCATGCTAAGGATACACAACAGCTGATAAACTCCAGTGACCTCTGAGGAGACAGATGCGCCATGTGGCTTTGAACACCCACGTGGCTTTCTGGACTAGGGTGACGGCATAACCCAGGTTGAAGCAGTTGACAAACACACTCAGGCTTTTTCCACATTTATCAAGCTGGTCACAGGGGTTGCAGCACCTGTTCTCTTGTTCTATCAAATCTCCTTCTTTATCATAACCTTCCTTGCTTCCCACTCTTTTTCCTCACTTGCATAGGTCTGTGTGTATTTTTCTTTATAATTACAAAATAATTTGTGTCACTGCGCTAGTAACAAGAGCTAACACTTATTGATCACTTATAAGATGCCAGGCACTCTGCTAAAAGCTTAAAACTAGGGCCGGCCCTGTGGCTTGGTGGTTAAGTGCGCGCGCTGCGATGCTGGTGGCCCGGGTTCGGATCCCGGGTGCGCATCGAGGCACCACTTCTCCGTTCATCCTGAGGCTGAGTCCCACATACAGCAACTAGAGGGATGTGCAGCTACGACATACAACTATCTACTGGGGCTTTGGGGGGAAAAAATAAAATAAATAAAATCTTTAAAAAAAAAAAAAAAAAGCTTAAAACTATTGCCTCACTTAATCCTCAACAACTCTATGGGATAGGTATTATTATCCTCATCTTGCAGATAACAAAAGCATGGATATAAAGGACTCAGAGTGTATCACCCATTCATCCCTCCTGAAAAAAAATTTCCTTCAGGAAAAATCAAGGAATCCAAGAAAGATGATGAAATTCAAAATACATAAAAGTGGTGAGAAAAGTAAAATAGTAAAATTTGTACTTAAATCTTAAGGTTAAGAGATTTAAGAAAGGATTTTTTAAAAATAAAACAAAAAAATGTAAAAAGAAGTTTAATGATAAACTGGAACTAAAATTTCAGATTATTGCTACAAAACATGAGATGCTTAAGATCTTATCTTGTTCCAGAGGAAAAAGTTATAGATATTGACTCATTCTAAATGCTTGTAGAAAATCATATTTATAAGATTTTATTAAAATTAGGGGCCATCTCCTCAAAACTGTCAAGGTCATCAAAAACAAGGAAAGACTGAGAAACTGTCACAACCAAGAGAAGCCTAAGGAGACATGATGACTAAATGTAATGTGGTGTCCTGGATCAGATGAGGACATTTGACAAAAAATAAAGAAATATGAATAAAGTATGAATCTCTGTTAACAAAATGTACTGATATTGGATCATTAATTTTGACAGATGTACCATATTAACAATAATGGAAACTGGATATGGAGTATACAGGACCTCTCTGTATTGTCTTTGCCATTTTTCTGTAAACCCAAACTTACTCTAAAATTAAAATTTTATTTTAAAAAATAGAACCAACCTCATAGAGTCGTTGTAAGGATTAAATGAGATAATCAATATAAAAAGATCTGCACGGGAATTGGAATATAGTAAGTAGTTAGTAAATATGACCTTTTAATAATGATTAAAACATTAAGGGAAGTCAATAGAAGAATAGGAAACGTATGCATAACTTTCCAAACTACTACAGGGCTGGAGGGGTGGGGGGAGGGGATAAAAAAAGAAAATTCAACCTGTCCAATAAAAAATAGAAAATAAAAAATAGAAAAGTTAGAGAACAAAGGAAGCAATGTAAATAAAAAATATAAAATATCAGGAATCAGTAACTATATTAAATGTGAATGGGTTAAACTCACTATTAAAGGGAAAGATTCCACACCCATTAAGATGGCAACTATCAAAAAAACAGAAAATAATAGGGCCAGCCCAGTGGCGCAAGCGGTTAAGTGCCCGCGCTCCACTGCAGTGGCCCGGGGTTCGCCGGTTTGGATCCCGGGCGCGCACTGACGCACTGCTTGGCAGGCCATGTTGTGGGGAACATGGGCACGGATGTTAGCCCAGGGCCAGTCTTCCTCAGCAAAAAAAGAGGAGGATTGGCAGATGTTAGCACAGGGCTGATCTCCTCACAAAAAAAAAAAATAAAGAAAGAAAGAAAAAAAATAGTAAGTGTTGATGAGTAAAGTGTTCTACACCCAATTCCAGTGGGGAGAGAAAGGTGATTCCCACACAACCCATCAAGCAATTAACTCAATTCTGACAGTGTCTACCTGAAGATAACATCAGATCTCACAGGTTAAGGGTTCAGTCTTATAAGACTGCCCCCCTCTACCCCATTTCAGAAGCCAATTGCAAGCCCAGGTTTTCACCTGTGCTTCTGACCTACCAGCTATAGATGGGAGGTGCCAACAACCCCCTCCTTGGGTTCCATTAATTTGCTAGAGCTACTGAGCTGTACACTTAAAGATGGTTATGATGGTAAATTTTATGTTATGTGTATTTTACCTGAATTAAAGAATTTTTTAAAGAGAGGATTCTGTGCTCACTTCAGCAGCACATATACTAAAACTGGAACGATACAGAGAAGATTAAGCAGAAGATAAAAACAACAACGAACAATCACATAGAGACAGAGTTTGGATTGGTGGTTATCCGAGGGGAAGGGGAGAGGGAGGAGGGTGAAAGTGATGATTAGGCACATGTGTGCGATTATGGACTGTAATTAGTCTTTGGGTGGTGAACATGACGTAATCTATACAGAAATTGAAATATAATGATGTACACCTGAAATTTATATAATATTAAAATGAATGTTACTGCAATAAAAAAAATAAATCAATATAAATAAATAAATAAAGAGAGGATTCTCAGAATGGGTGAAAACATAAAAATCCAGCAATAGCATTATATGTCACTAGGCAAATGGAAATTAAAACAACAATGAGCTACCACTACATGCTTATTTGAATGGCAAAAACCCAGAACACTGACAACACCGAATGCCGGTGAGGATGTGGAGCAAAGGGACTCTCATTCACTGCTGGTGGGAATGCAAAATGGTTCAGCCACATTGGAAGACAATTTGGCAGTTTCTTGCAAAACTAAACATACTCTTACCATACGATCCAGCAACCATGCTTCTTGGTATTTACCCAAACAAACTGAAAACACGTCCACACAAAAACCTGTACGTGGATATCTATAACAACTTTATTCAATTGCCAAAAATTGGAAGCAACAAAGATGTCCTTCAGTAGGCGGATGGATAAATAAACTGTGGCACATCCAGGCAATGGAATATTATTCAAAGCAAAATAAGTGAGCTATTAGGCCATGAGGAGACAGGGAGGAACCTTAAATGCATATTACTAAGTGAAAAAAGCCAATCTGAAAAGGCTGTTTACTGTATGGTTCCAACTATATGACATTCTGGAAAAGGCAAAACCATGCAGAGAGTAAAAAATTCATTCAGTGATTTACAGGGATTAGCAGAGAGGGAGGGATAAATAGATGGAGAACAGAGGATTTTTAGGGTAATAAAACTATTCTGTATAATTCTGTAATGATGGCACACGTCATTATACATTTGTCAAAACCCGTAGAATATACCACAGTAAGAGTGACTTCTAATGTAAACAATGTGCTTCCGAGTGATATTAACATGTCAGTGTAGGTTCATCAATTGTAACAAATGTAGCACTCTGGTGTAGGTTGTTGATTGTAGGGGAGGCTATGCATGTGTGGGACCAGGAGGGATATGGGGACTTTTGATACTTACTGCTAAATTTTGCTATGAACCAAAATTTTGCTGCTCTAAAAATAAAGTCTATTAAAAAATTTTCTTTAATCCAGCAACATGATCTTTATAAGACACATAATAACGAAAAAAATTGAAAATAAGGGATGATCAAAGGCAAATGCAAACTAAAAGAAATACAGATGGCAATATTAATATACGACAAAATATAATTTAATGACGAAGCACATTAAGAGAAAGAAATAGATGAATACTATGCATTGATCAAAGGTTAAATCTACCACAAAGATACGATAGCTGTGAATCTTTATGTATAAAACAATACATTATCAAGATATACATATTAAAAAAACTCTTCTGGGGTGAGGTAAGATAGAGTTTTCTCTTTTTACCGTATACATCAGTATTGGATTCATATTTATGATCAATCTACCACTCTAAATGCATGCTCATTTGGTGAAAGGGAATGAGTATTAAAATTTGGATAGATACGTCAATTTGTTCTCCAAAAATGCTGTACCAATTAACATTTCCACCAACAATGAAGGTTTCTGTCTGTGCCTTCACTAACACTAAATAGTACCATAAGAAAAAAATTGTTAATCTGATAGGAGGAAACAGAAATCTTGTTTTTGTTGGTTAACCAGTGAGGTTGAGCTCTTTTCCTTAGCAAGGTATGTTAATATTTCATGTAGTCCAATCAGTCACATTTTTTTTTTTTTGAGGAAGATTAGCCCTGAGCTAATACTTGTTGCCAATCCTCCTCTTTTTTGCTAAGAAAGATTGGCCCTGAGCTAACATCCATGCCCATCTTCTTCTACTTTATGTGGGACACCGCCACTGCTTGAGCAGTGTGTAGGTCCGCACCTGGGATCCAAACCTGTGAACCCCTGGCCGCTGAAGCAGAGCGTGCGAACTTAACCCCTACGCCACCAGGCCAGCCCCTCACATTTTTTTTCTTTCTTGCTTCTGGGTTTAATGTCTCACTTAGAAAGACTATCCCTTTGTATATTCTTCTATATTTTCTCTGGGTACTCTTATTGCTTTTCTGAACTTTAATATATTTCTATTTTATTTTTCTTTTTGATGCAAAGTGGCTATCTATTCTACACAGTTCCCAACTGGATAGCCAGTCGTCCCCAAACCGCTTATTGAATTCACTTTACCCCAAAGTTGAAACACCAGCATTACAAGTCAATACACGAGTTTCTTTCTGTACCACTACCACTCACTCTTTTAATGACATTATTTTAATAGTCTATTTTGACACCTACTGGAGTAATTTCCTCCTTGCTATTCTTCTTTTCAGAAACATCTTAGCAGTTTTTAGCATTTACTCTTCCAGATGAACTTTTAAATTAAAAAAAACTTCCTGTTTAGATTTTGATTGGAATTGCATTGAATCTGTAACCATCTGGGGAGAAATGACAAGGCAGCATGATGTAGTGATGATTAAACAGACAGGCACTAGACGAAAACAGCTTTTCAGCTTTGGGAAGGTAGTTCATCTCGTGAATCTTCAATTTTTTTATCGTTAAAGCAGAAGTAATAATGGTACCCATGTCATGGGGCTATTATGAGAATTAAATATGATAATGCATATAAATGAGTAGCACAGTGCCTGCCACATAAAAAGTGCTCAATAAATGTAACCTTTGTATTGAAGAACAGATATACCTATGTATTCAGAATGTCTTTCAGGGAAGTTCATAGTTTTCTTCATCGAGGTCTCAAATATTTGTTGTTGAATCTTCACCATTTTCTACCATTTCATTGCTATTGGTTATAGAAATTTTTTCCTTTTAAGAATATTCTCTAATTGGTCATAGCTAGTATAGACAAATATTATCTTTAATGAAGTACAGAATTTTCTTCTCTTAGTGGTTGGCATGGGGATGTATTTATCTGGTAGCTGGTTACTTTAATGACCTCTACTACTGGTTCCAATAGATTTTTTGTTTATTCTTTTGGATTTTCTGGGTAGACTATTGCACACAAATAATCATTTGTTTCCTCCTCTTATATATTTTTCTTTTTTGCATTTGATGGAACTTTCAAAATAATTTCAAACAATGCCAGTAGTAGAGGACATCTTCTGGTGACTTTATTGGGAAATTTTTATATTAACTTTAAAAAACATTCTACATTTAGAAGAGTAATAAATGGGAAATTGATAAGTATTATAAAGAGTTTGGTTGCAAAAAATATGCTGAAGTTATGTTGCCCATCAAAATAGACGCAGTCCAGTCACATAACTGCATATTTATTGAGCAAATAATGAAACCATAAAGAGCATATGATGACAATTCATCAAATAAAGATTAAACTATACTTGGTAGATTCAACTGAGACAAGAACATATAACCACACATATTACTATATTCATTAAAATTTTTAAATTAATTTTTATAAAAATTAATGCATGCTCATTTAAAAAATTTCAAAAAATACAGAAATATATAAAGAACAATTTCCTCCTCCCAGGTTCTTCCTCCTATTTCCCAGAGGCATCCTTTGTTTATACTTCAGGGTGTATCTCTCCAGAAATTTTTTATGCATATACATATACAAAAAGGAATAACGTAATTTGGAAACATTTAACAACTTTGATTGAAGCAAGCATTAATTTTTTTTTTTTTAAGATTTTATTTATTTATTTTTTCCCCCCAAAGCCCCGGTAGATAGCTGTATGTCATAGCTGCACATCCTTCTAGTTGCTGTATGTGGGACACGGCCTCAGCATGGCCGGAGAAGCGGTGTGTCGGTGGGCGCCCGGGATCCGAACCCGGGCTGCCAGCAGCGGAGCACGCGCGCTTAACCGCTAAGCCATGGGGCCGGCCCGCAAGCATTAATTTTTAATTGAGCTTTAATTTGTAAACTAACATTGATTTAGCCATTAGATTAAATCCCTAGGCATTCTGGTCAACTGGGAATTTAATAAAATTACCTAGCTAAACTTTGATATGTTTTCCTGACAAAATCGTAGATTTGATATTTGCCCTAAGACACTTTCTTACTTTGAGAATCTTTTGCTCAACCTAGGAATAAGAAATGGTTTTATTTTTAAATTTAAAAAAATCCTGGCTCCTTTATAGTTTTTCTGAATTTTCTGGAAAATTTTTTTTAGTTCAACTCTTTCTATCTTTATGTTATCATATGGGACCAAGTAAAACCACTTGGCACTTTAAAGTTTCTGCCCAGATAGCTCCTTAGGCAAATCTACCAGGTCATTAGATGTATTTTCTGTTTTCTCTATCTCCGCAGGGGACACTGTTGCCAAACTTCATGGCATGACATAAAAAGGGTTGCCTTTTTTCAATCCTCCAATAACAATTTCCCCTCTGGTCTCCCACCTTCACCAACATCTCCTCAAGGAATTTCAAGTTTATCCTAACGGTCTGCTCAAGGTCTTTCCAGTCTCTGCCCAGTGCCTGGTCCTAAAGTCAATGCTAGCTGTTTCAGGTTTTTAATATGGTAACACCCCAATTCCAGACACTATATTTCTGTTCCAGTTACTATTGCTGTAAAATAAATTACCCCCAAACTTAGCAGCTTAACATAACAGTCTTGTTATGCTAATAGATTTTGTGGGTCAGAAATTTAGGCAGAGCAGGGTAAGGATAGTTGTCTGCCTCACAATTTCTGAGACCCCAGCTGAGAAGATGAGACGGTTAGAGGTGATTCAATGACTAGCGGCTGGAATCACCTGAAGACCCATTCACTTCTATGTCTGGCAATGGTGGAAAGACTAAGACTACTGACCAGAATATCTACATATTGTCTTTCTATGTGGCTTGAATTCCCCATGGCATAGTGGCCTCAGGGTGCAAGCCCACTTCAATAGCAGCTCAGGGCTCTAAGAGTGAGTGTGCCAGCAAACAAGACAGGAGCTAAATCATCATTTATGGTCTTGCCTTGGAAGTCACACAGTGCAATTCTTCCATACTATTGGTCGCAGCCATCGCAAATCCAGTAGATTCAAACGGAGGGATAGACTTCACCTCTTGATCGGAAGAGCAGCCAGGTCACATTATAGAATATTTTGTGGAATAGAAGATATTTTTTGCAGCTATCTTTGTAAAATACAATGTGTACATAAATAAGAAATTAGTAACAATGTAGAAGATTTGAATGATGCGAATAAACCAATATAATTGACTTAACGTAGATCACTATATGTATATAACCATAGGTACAAAATATGCATTCTTCTGAAGTGTTCATGATATCTTTACCAAAACTGACCATGTGCTGAGCCACAAAGTAAATCTCAACAAATTTCAAAGCATAGTAATTATACAGGGAATGTGCTCTGGCCCTAGTGAAATTTACCTAGAAATTAGTAACAAAAAGATAACTAGAACATCCCCATATCTCCATATGGTGGAAATTAAACAACGCACTGCTAAATAACTAATAGGTCAAGAGAGAAATCACAAGAGAAATGAGAAAATTTTGTAAACTGAATAATCATTTAAATCGTGATTTTAAGAGATGGCATATCAAAATTCATGAGGCTTCTGCATTCTGCCATGATGTAGTAAATGGTGCCCGTCTAGCCTTCCCACCCCACCACAAATGACTAGAAGACTTTAAAATACGTATAACCCAAATGCTGTCAGATACCGACACAACAGACAGTGCACGCAATAGGACTATGAATAAGAAAACGAGCTTGTTTCAAACCGTGGTGCAGAGAGAGGAGAAAAGCAGGTTATGATCGCCTTGCTGAGTTGAAGGCAACAGAGATTACAGTTCAGGAAGGCTGAAGCCAGGAAAGAGTACTGGACAGGAAGGAGCTATGCAGAGACAGAACTCCTGAAATCTGTGTGGAGGCCCCTTTGAGTCTTTGCTGAGTACTAGTTTGCACATGGATCGAGCGAACCCCCATGAAGCTACAGAGAGTGACCAGAGAATTGTAATCTAAACAACGTGCAGAGCACACACAGAGCAGGAAGACATTTGCATCTGCCCAGCCAGATTAGAAATATCTATGGCATTTATGGGGACTCAAGAGGAGTAATGGTCAGTGTTTGGGCTCAACTAGCCCTGGAATGAGGCTACTCTGGGTAGGTCAAGCAAAGTTTAAAAACCAGTCTTGAAGGTATCAAACTGGTAGCTTCAAGTAAATTAATGCCTGTCAACACAGTCTTTAAAAGATGACAACTTTTAAATCCAGACACCCTGCATTGTAACATATACAATGTCCACCATTTAACTGAAAAATACTAGATATGCAAGAAAGATGTGACCTATAACCAGGAGAAAATCAGTTGATGGAAAGAGACTCAAAAGTGACAGGTATGAGGGAACTAGTAGACAAGGACATTAAAATATAATATAACTATGTTTTAGAATTTAAATGAAAAAATGTACATGATGAAGTGAGAAATAAAAAAGAACCAAATGAAACTTCTAGAGAAGGAAATGCAATATGTGCAGTTAAATGTTCACTGGCTTGGATTAACACAAAATTAGACACTGCAGAAGAAAATATTAGGGAACTTGAAGACATAGAAATTGAATCCATCTAAAATAAAATCCATAGAGAAAAAGACTGGGAAAAATATAAAGAAGTTTTATGACCTGCAGGAAATAGAAACTGGTTTAACACACATTTAACTGGAGACCCAGAAAGAGACGAAGGAGTAAGAAGCAGAATATACATTTGAAAAAATAATGGCTGAAAATTTTTCCAAATTTGAAAACTATGAATACATAGATCCAAAAAGTTTAATGACCTCCAAACAGAATTCAATTACACACACACACTCATGCACACACACATCGATCCAAATGCATCAAAATCTAATTGCTAAAAGAAAATCATAAGAGGAACATCGTAAATGCAGCCAGAGGAAAAAAAGACAATGGACAGAAGATAATATTACCGTGGACCTCTTCTCAGAAACTATGAAGCTAATTGTTCCGGCAACTGGAGGACATCTTTAAAGTGTTAAAAGAAACTGTCAATTTAGAATTTTACACCCAGCAAAAATATCCCCCCAAAATAAAGGTAAAATAAAACTTTTTCAGACAAACAAAAGCTGGATAAATTTGTCACCAGCAGACCTGCACTAAAATATCAAAGAATCAAAGTTCTTCAGGCTGAAGGTAAATGATTCCAGGTGGAAACTTGGATCCACACAAAGGAATAAAAAGCACTGGAAAGGGTAAATAGGTGGGTATGAATTAAATATGATTTTCCTCTATATTTTAAATTCTCATTAAAAGATAATTAACTGCCTAGAGCAGTGATTCTCAACTTTTTCATTACCATCCTCCTAAGTAGTCTTTTTAGGCATTTTTATCTAATCGTCTCCCATGAGAAGGGAACAATATCATTCCTGTTATGCATGGTGTGTTTGTACGGTCTAGCACAAAAATAGTAATAACGTATTGTGGAGTTAATAATATATGTAGAAGTAAAATATATAACACTACTAGCACAAAGGATTGAAGGGGGAATGGACGTTTACTGTTATAAGATTCTTACATTATAGGTGAAGTGGCAGAATATTATTTGAAGGTGGACTGTGATAAGCTCGAGATCAATATAGCAACCTTCAATAATCCACTAAAAAGAATGCATATGTTATCCAGAAATATATAAAAAGGATAACACATCATTATGAGACTTTATCACACACAAATATTTTATCATAGTACATTCATGAGGCATAGGAGTAAAAATAGTCCTGAAGTACATTTGGCGGTATTTTAAGATTTTTTTCATCTATACGTATACATGATCTAGGCCCACACTTTTTTTTGACTCTTCACTAAATTTTGGAATTAAATATAAGCAACAGATAAGAAATATCTTACACTACTATAATTATAAGGAATTCCACATAACCATGAGACGTTTAAACTAATATTTCCCAAACTTTTCTGCTTTATAGACCAGTAAAACATACTGAGGAAATGTTGTGGATTGGTATATTTTGCCAAGTAGGGCATTAAAAAATAATAACTATCGATATCTCAAGCATTTCATTTAAAAAAGACATTTTAACATCAAAACTTTTTGCAAGAAAAGCTCATCCCTCCAATTGTCCCTTATGAAAACCTCACTTTGGTGCATTGATTGTTCTCTTGAGATTTCTTCTTTAACGAAGGTGCTATTTAGAAGAGTGTTGTTTAATGTCCAAATATTTTATGACTAAAAAGAAGAGAAATTATGCAAAGTATTCAGGGAATTAAACTAGAAATCAGCAAAATAAAGATAACTAGAAAATCATAAAATATTTTACACTAAATGAAAATGAAAATACAGCTCATCAAAATTTGTGGGATGCAAGGAAATTTATAGTATGAACTAAATATATTAGAAAAGAAGAAAAATCTAAAATCAATAATCTAAGTTTCCTCTTTAGCAAACTAGAGGAAGACGACCAAATTAATCTCAAAGCAAGCAGAAAAGAAATAATAAAAATTAGGCCAGAAATCAGTGCAACTGAAAACAAGTGAACAATAGAGAGAATCAACAAAACCAAAAGCTGATTCTTTGAAACGTCAATAAAATTGATAGACCTCTAGCCAAGCTAACCAAGAAAAAAAAGAGAAAAGACACAAGTTACTAAGATTAGAAAAAAAAGAGGGGGGCCGGCCCTGTGGCTTAGCGGTTAAGTGCGCGTGCTCCGCTACTGGTGGCCCGGGTTCGGATTCCGAGCGCACGCCGATGCACCGCTGCTCCGGCCGTGCTGAGGCGGCGTCCCACATACAGCAACTAGAAGGATGTGCAACTATGACATACAGCTATCTACTGGGGCTTTGGGGAAAAAAAAGGAGGAGGATTAGCAATAGAAGTTAGCTCAGAGCCGGTCTTCCTCAGCAAAAAGAGGAGGATTAGCACGGATGTTAGCTCAAGGCTGATCTTCCTCCCCCCCCAAAAAAAAGAAAGAAACAAAAGAGGGGGTTTATGGTTGCCAGTTCTGCATGTAGGAATTTGGAAGTCACCACACCATTCCAACAAGCAGAAAGCTGAACAAACTAAAAAATTAACAGCTCTTCTTGGATCCAGGAGAGAGGGGAAGACACAGGGCAAACTACTGCCCAGAAGATTGGGAAGACAGACAGGTGAATATAGGGATCCACAGCTTACTGGAGCAGAGACTCTCTGAAATGCTTCACTCTAAAAGATGATCATGGGAGATAAAATAAAAGACGTGAGGTGGGTCTCTAGGAAAATGTGGGGCTCAAGAAACATGGAGGAAAGCAGGAGGAGACCAAGGAGACAATCTACAAAGGTGGTGCGTACTTCAGGAGGAGACAAAGGAGCATTTCAGTAGGCACTAGGGCCATCTCTGGCTATCGAACCAGTTTACTGGGGGGAAGAGAAGAGAGTCAAAAGTAGAGGTAACAAACACTACACTGTGAACCACTATCAGTTGGTGTGAAGTTTTCATCCATCGGTAGAAAACTGAAAAAAATCAATGTACCAAAGTGAGGTTTCATAAAGGAAAATTGGAGGGACGATCTTTTCTTGTGAAAAGTTTTGATGTTAAAATGTCTTTTTTAAATGAAATGCTGGAGACATCGATAGTTGTTTCTCAGTTTTTTACTGATGGGTGAAAACCTCACACCAACTGATAGTTCTTCTGAGATGACGAAAATGTTCCGGAATTAGATAGTTGCAATGGTTGCACAACTTTGTGACGATACACTGAATTTTATTTTTACTTTAAAAGGGTGATTTTTATGGTATATAAGTTATAACTCAATAAGTTTTTTTGTTTGTTTGCTTTGAGTAAGATCAGCCCTGAGCTAACATCTGTCGCCAATCCTCTCCTCTTTTGCTGAGGAAGACTGGCCTTGGGCTAACATCCGTGCCCATCATCCTCTACTTTATATGGGAGGCCATCACAGCATGGCTTGATGAGCGGTGCACAGGTCGGTGCCCAGGATCTGAAACTGCGTACGCCAGGCCGCCGAAGCAGAGTGCGCGAACTTAACTGCTAGACCACTGCGGCCGGCCCCTTCAACAAGATTTTTTAAAAAGAAAATATAACCTCTGGTAATTCTGTGTGCTTTATAGTGATCCTCACATATGTACCGATATGGAAAAGCAGGTGGTTTCTCTGAACTGTTTATCTAAGTCAGATTCTACTTTGACAATCACATTCCAGCAAGTGTCTCTTAAAAAGTTTTGGGAGGGTGGGATATAGGGATTGCAAAAGAGCACATGAAAATTTTTAGGAGTGATAGATATGTTCATTATCTTGATTATGGTAATGGTTTCATAGATCTATACTATCCAGCCATTTCACTTCTGTGTATATATTCTAGGAATATTTTAGTTTAGGTACAGATTGAGATGTACAAGAATATTTTTGCAACATTGGTTTTAATAATAAAATATTGTAAACAACTTGAAGACCCATTAACAGGAGAATGGATAATAAAGCACAGAATATTCATACAGCGGAATGCCATAGCAGTTAAAGTGAATGCACCAGAGCACCATATCAGTATGGATAAGTCTTAAAAACACAATATTAGGAAAGAAAATAAGTTATAGGATAATATGATAACATTTGTTTTAAATTAGTGGACATGAAAACCAATGTTATATACTGCTTATGGATCCACACATTTGTAGTAATTATATAAAAACAGGCATGGGGACAATAATGACCAAATTTAGAATAGTTCTTGCCTCTGGGACGGAGGAGGATGTACTAGACCTGGGAGGGGTATACAGAAGACTTTGATTCTGGCTACAATATTTTAATTTAAAAAATAATCTAAAGCAAGTATGGCGAAATGTTAGGATTTTTCAAAGCCGAGCGCTGGCTATGTGGATGTTAGTTACCACTAAATAGTCTATGTCATTATTTGTTAATAAAGCAACGTTTTCCAAACTGCAGGTTGCTTTGTGTAAGTGGTTTATGAAATCAGCTTTGTGGCTCATAACAAAAAGTTACAAAAAAGAGAGAGAATATAATAGAAAATAGAACATTTAAGTAAAGAGTTAAATATGGTTTTGTATAACTTTTGCTTCAAGTTTTACTGTATTGCTATATAAAATAAGTTTCTTACTGAAGGTCCTGGACAAAAATATTCAAAAGCCATTTATCTAATATTTGAAGTAATTTTCTGAATATATTAAATAGGTTCAACAAAATTCTTCTTATGTTTCACCGCAAGCAATTTTGCTGTGTTAGTCTTAAACAATTATAGTGCTTTGTTTCATAATCAGTTGAGTCTATAGAAATACAATCCAGAGAAGATTGTGGTTGAAAAGTCTTTGCATTTTTCTTTAAAATATTTTAAGTGAAACATTATTTTAAGGTCTGAAATTTGCAATTTAATTAAAATTTAGCTTGAGTTGGGGATGTAGTGATGGGAAGAGGCCTGATCTAAGTTTTACTTCTTATGAACATCACCTTCTCTGCAAAAGAATATGGCTCCATGGAAAAATGATGTCAAGTATTCATCAGTTCATTGACTCAGCTATATTATGTGCTTTATTTTTTTGTGGTTTAAATATTTCATATTAACAAAAAGATTTTTAAATACTCTCTTTGCAATTCTAAACCTTTAGTCTCATTCAATTCATGAACACCTGGAGATGCAATGAAGGGAGTCATTGGGTCCTTGAGTGGAGAAATAGTTGTTTTTTGGTCCCAGTGTGTTTTAATGAGAAATGTCCTTGCAATGAACTCCTGTTTCCATCAGGTAGAGGGTGGGTCTTTAGTCCTGGGAACCAAAGGAGCCTCAACTTACACAGTAGGATGCACTGCTTTGAGTACACATGTGTTATAAGAGCAACAGCCTACAGTAGAAAGACCAGTCAGAGTGGAGTGTTGCAACACCCAATCAAAGTAAACAGGAGCCTCAATCTGGGAAGTGGGGGTGTGAATAGAAAGAAGGAGCAAATGGGCCCATGGAGCTCCAATGAAAAGGATTGGACATTCAGACTAAATGGGCAGTCCAGAACTCCTGGTCTCGGGGGTGGGCCACAAAATGTGTCCACAGGGTGAGTGTAACCACAAGATCAGGACAGCGATGGGTCATACGAGGAGCAGATGGTGCCCTTGGGTCCTCCTCCGGAGAACAGACTTTGGCTCCCTTGAATATGGGTGGACAAGGAGATGAAATGGACAATCGCAACTTAAAAGAAATACTTGAAATACTTCTCCCCAAATCCACACCCCTAGAAAAAAGACCACTCTTAACCATAATGAATAGACAAAGAATGGAATCAGATGCTCTTGAACACTCAGCAAGCATCCTCCACCTCCTGCCTCCTACTCACTCCTCTAAGTAAGAAGCTATGCATGGATACGTTGAGCTGTTGGAGAGCTCCCAAGAGGCTTTGTTTTCTGACACATATGCTTTCAACCTATTAGGAAAATGTTGTACACTGAGGCAATGTATCTTACTCTTAAATCTACCAAATAATTTTTAATAAAATAAAAACTACTGAATACATAGTTAAATACATATTTTTTTATTTAAAAGAAAGCTATAGATCTTAGAATATTTTATTTTGGATTGCATCATCAGAGATGAATTGCACACAAACCCCAAGTTGCTATTTTTCTTCAAGAGAGGGGGGGACACACACCTGGCATGTTTTTGTTCACACACTAGCTACATGCTGCACGAGACCCACTTCCACGATGGGTGACTGCCTTCGGAGTCACACATTACAATTCTAGTTTAAGAAGTTTCTTCTTACTTTTGAATGTTGATAGTTTCGAGTTATTTCACAGGTATTCCCCTGAAAAAATTCCCTTCGGTATTTTTAGAATTTCTTCTTATGGAACATTTTAAGCATACACAAAAGTGGATAGACAAATACAATGAACCCTAGTCACCCAGATTCAACAATTTTCAGCTCAAGGTCAACCTTGTTTCATCTATGCCCTCACTCGCTTCCTGCCCTCTGGTATTGTTTAGAAGCAAATCCTGACAGCATATCATTTCAGGCGTAAATATTTCAATATGTAACTCTAAAAGACAAGGACTCTTTTTTCAATAAAACATACTCATAGTTCCATTTTTGCACCTAAACGTGAATAATTATTTCATAATTTCAAATATAGTCGACATATTACATTATAGTCAGTAATTGAAACCAAATCAGTTTTTGGGGAAAGCTCTCATTTTGCACCATGAAGGGGACAGTGTGGTCTGCCTTCCTGTCTACAGAAGGAAGGGATGCGTGTGAAAACAAGAACAGAGGTGGGCAAAGGGAAATGTGATCGTGCCTGGATTAGTGAGGACTCTGACAGCAGGTCAGAGCTGGATTAAACAACCATAAAAGGACCCTTTATTCCAACAGTACTGGAGTGTCTCATGGAGCTGAAGCTCAGGAAGTCAGTGGGGCCTCTAAAGGGGACTGACCTGGGACATGGAAAGCAATTGCCCCAGGGGTACCCTCTCCATCGCACAGCTCTCCTCTTTCTTACCAACATTTTCTAGGCTACTCGTTCCTCCTAAGTACAGAAAAGCAATGTTAAAGTCCTTGAATTTTTCCTACTTCTCCGTATAAGAAACCAGCCCAGACTGAGATGGGAATATTTTGGTTACAATTGCAAGTTTCCAGGAAAAGGGGCTCTGATTGGGCCAGTTTGGGTTAAGAGACCATTCTTGGTCCAATCAACAGTGACGGAGGGGGTGGGTCACATGTGACAAACATGGCTGCCAAAGGCTTACCCATATGGTCTGACGGATGGATAGAATCTCCCAGAGAAAGCCAAGGGCCGTTGCTCATGGGCTGAGTTGTTGCCAAGGAGGATTGAAAGCAGAAGAATCTCTAGAGCTAAGGAATCAACTGTGGACCACTATGTGCAGGGTCTCGCAAGCAGGAGGGCGTTCCTCTCTCTCCATGTGACAACGGAACATGTGTCCTCATCAGGGAAAGGGTTCTGTCCTGGTCTGGGTTGTCAAGTTCAACCAACTCTGTGCTTCCCTCCCCTTGAGCAGGGTTTTTAGAAATAGGAGTCCTCTCCAGGTTCCTCTCCAAAGATCCCAAAGCGAGAACCACTCTGCAGGCTAGTGAGCAAAGTCTTAATCTGCCTCTAGTACAGTCTTGTTCCATTGGGGTGGGAGGGTGCAAAAGAAAACCCTTCAAAAACTATTTGTCTCCAGTCCACCACAGGTGGGACTCCTCTACCTGAAAGCAAGACTAAGAGGCAGGTAAAAATGAAGGCACAGAGATGTGGATATAAGACAAGGAAGTTTAGAAGGAATTAAAACCAAATTGAGCTGAGATGCCTAAACAGCAAGACCTGACTGACTACATATCTTCATCTTCATCTTCTTCATTGGGGTATTCTTATTCTTTCTTCTGCCTTCCTCCCTCCCTTCCTTCCTTCCTTTCTCTTTTTTTCTTTCTTCCTCTTTCTTCAGTGGTCCTTAAACTGAACTGTGTTTTGAGGACCTATCAGCACAAGCATCACCTTGGGGGTTCCTTCAAGATTCAGACTCTGGCCCTTGTTCCCAGACATTCAATTCAGCAGCCTTGGGGGGGCCAGTCTGGGAATCTGCCTTTTTAACAAGTCAGGAGATTCTGATGCACACCCAAGTTTGAGAACCACTTGCTGTGGACAGAAACGCCAGTCAAATTGACCCCAGAATGTTCCATTCATTCTTTTGCCTTTGAACAAGATGAATTTTCCTAATATAATTTCCCCACATTTCTGTGGTGATGGAGATGTGCGTAGCCAGCATACCACAGTTGTCGGCAAAGGCATGAAGTCTACACCCTAAATACCTTTCCTCCTGCCCCGGGGAGCTGCCCTAAACAGCTGTCTGGATCAAGAAAAGCTCAGGAAGCTCTCCTGGGTTCCCAGTTACACCACCATCCCCCAAATTAGGGGAATAGTTTGTTTGTTTCCCTCAATTTCATATACTGACATTCTCGGACATGGCATTGGTACTTTGAGCTGACTAATACATTAATAATTATGTTTAGAAATTGTAAATTCTAAGTTTTGAAATGTCACCAAGCCTGGTTTGATATAACAGTATCTAGATTTGTATGTCAAAGCGCCCTGAGAGAGACTCTCCCACACTTGGAAAGTACAATGGCTACCATGAATATTACAGGTGAGGCAAGCTGTTTGTGCAAAGCAGTCTTGGGCTGGTCCTGAAAGAATCATTTCTTTCAATTTCTCCTGCCTTCAAAAACAGCTTTAGGGGCCAGCCCCATGGCCTAGTGGTTAAGTTTGGTGCGCTCTGCTTCGGTGGCCTGGGTTCGGTTCCTGGGCGAGGACCGACACCACTTGTTGGTGGCCATGCGACCCACATACAAAATAGAGGAAGATTGGCAACAGATGTTAGCTCAGGGTGAATCTTCCTCAGGGGGAAAAAAACCCAGCTTTATTGAAGTATAATTTATGTACCATAAACATCTCCCATTATAAGGGTACAGTCAGGGAGTTTTAGTGAATTTATACATTTATGAGCCATCACTGCAATGCTGTTTTCCAACACTTGCATCCACCCAGCAGGCTGCCTGTCTGCTGTCCTTCCCCGCTTCTACCTGTAGCCCCAGGCAACCATTGATCTACTTTGTCTCTATAGTTTGCCTTTTTGAGAAACTTCATGTAAATGGAATCCTACAATACGTAGTCTTCGTGTCTGACTTCTTTCACCTAGTGAAATGTTTCTGAGGTCCACCCAGGCTGTTGCCTAGGTCAGTAGTTCGTTCCATTTTATTGCTGAGTAATATTCCATTGAGTGAATCCTTTTAATGTTTTGATTTGCTCTTAACTCTCTGAAACGAAAGGTTTTCACACTGATATGGTTGAAACTTTTCCATGGCTAGAAACTTCAAACCTAGACAATTTTTCCTGCCTCTGTGCTGTCAGTTGAGAGGAAACCTGCACATAATTTCGATTGTGTAAGCTGGCGGAGATGAGCAGATAGTTGTCTTAGTGTTTGCTCAACATCAGCTCAGGTTCTTAGATTTCAACTAACAATACCTATTTTTCTGTGAAAACTCATTGCATGTCTTTTTAAAAGATATAATTGTTTATGCAGGTTTTTTCCTGAAACATACTAGTATCATTTATCAGGTAATGACACTTATAATATGCCTATGAGCTTCATCACAATTTTATATGTATTTTGCCATAAGAAGATCAATGTAAAACTACGTGACCTATTGCAAGCAGGCCAGTCTGTGGCACATATGTTGTAAAGTTACCTTAATTCTTGGGTTCACAGTTGTGGGCTATAGGTCTTGAACCTGGTGAAAATTTGATATTCTGTGAATGTGCTCCATGAATCTATTTTAGAGTGCATATTCTCTGGTTCAAATATCTCTGTGTGTATATTGCTCTGAAAATACTTTCTCAGCTTCCGAGGCATTCTCCAAACACTTTCTGACATAGCCAACATTCCGGAGTATTGGCCGAGGAGCTGCGGCTCCTCTCCCCACCATCCATTTCCGGCTGGACAGCTGAGTGACCCAAAGAGGAAAGAGCATCTAGTGGTTTGGAGAATTTAGTTCAGTGGGCCCTGGAGTTCTTTATTTTTAACAGCATGATTAAACAATATTTCTGACAGCACAGGAAATTAGACATACGTTTATGAAGTTGCTTCTTTTGAAAAAAGCACAACGCCAGGGAATAAAGCAATGATTTATATGCTTCATTCATTAAAAAGTAATTTCAGCACCAACTATGTGCTTGGTGCAGTAGGAGATACAAAGTTGAGTAATGCTCATCCTCGAGGACGTACAGCGTACACGAAGATATGACTTTGGTGTAATTCTTTAGGTGATTGTCTTTGCTGATGGTCTTTGGAAATCTACATGTTCTTTCTTTGGTTTGATTTGGCAGAAAAGTTGTTTCTGCATTATTTTGGAGATAGAAATCTTTGGCTTCACCAGAATATGCGTTTCTTTCCAATCAGAAGAGCATGAGTTAGATGGATCCAATAGTTTTCTGAGGGCGCATCTACACACGTCTGCAGTTTATGAGATCTTTCATCTTCGCCTTGATGACACGAGACTTCTGTACCCATCATAGAGGGGACACAGATGTTCCGAAAGAGCCCTGACCCAAGAGCCAGAACAACCTGGGTGCTGATTCTGGCTTTGCTGCTAATTAGCAGGGTGACATTTAGCATTTACTTTGATTTCCCTGGGCCTCGGTTATTCCATCTGGAAAAGGAGGACACTCCCGTCAGTAAGTTTAGGGTCTTTTCATCAAGAAAATTCCATGAGGCCTTTTTCACTGAGGACACAAATCTCTGGCAAGCTCTCGTCTAATAATTAATGTTAGGTAACCCTCCTAAGGCTTTATGACTTTGCCATTTTTCAGGAGTTACACATCTTCTCTTTCCTTGGGTTTGTAACAGAGCAAAGTAATAAACACGTCATTGATACGTATTGAAGTTTTAAACATTGATTTTGACTATGCAGTAAGGAGAAAATTAACTTTTACGTATACATAAAAGTTATATAAAGGGATATATATATATATACTTTTCTACTACGAAAATGAAAAAATCAAGTCATTAAGGAAGGAAAATTTAAAATGAGATTTTCAGTTTTAGTGTCATTTCTTCCATCCTCTTCCAACCTCCAATTCCAAGACTGATAAGCAGTGAAGATGGTGACAGAGGTCACACAATGTCCCAATGTCCTGCGGTTCTTAAATAAAGGAAGGATAAAATCCCTGTCTGCATAATGTAAAAAGTAGTATTTGTTCATCCTTTATGTTTTAATGATTAATTTCTTAGATATTTGCAAAAGCTGTGATAAAGTCTTTATGAAGAACGAAGGATGACAAAACATCAAAAACTTAGAAATAAAAGACTTAGTGTTTATCTTGCTTTCTGTGTACATGATGTGAAGCAACCGGGCATAGGGAACCCAGGTACATTTTGACAAAATGTGGATGAAATTCAAATATCAGGTCTTAGAAAGATCTATGAATCTTCATTCTAATTAAATGAATATATATTCTTCAATTTTAAAAAGATGTATCAAGAAAATTGACCTGAAAGTTTAGATATAACATTTAGGTGTAAAGTTCAGTCAAATCTCCAATCAGTTAGCCATAGAAAGTGTGATGATTATATAATCAGAAAATAATGCGTTCCTGTCCTCATGTCTCAGCTGAAAATGGAAAATAAAATGCCTGAATGTGATAAAGGCCAGTGTTCTAGCGAAGTAAAAGTTACCAGAGAGAGACAATGACCGGAAAGGATCTGAGAGTACGCAGGTGAGTTGATTTAAGATGGAATCTAGTGAACAGTGAGCCAAGGGTTTTGCAAATCTGGATGTAAGCAATATAAAAGTAAGTTTCAAGCAAATGTTGAAATTAGATCCTGCTGCAGAGGACAAAAAACCCAAAGTAACAGTGGCTTAAACATGATTTAAATGTTTTCTCTAAACAGTCATATGATGGGTGCTTCAATCAACAGGAACCCAGGCTCCTTCTACCTTGTTGCTCACCATCCTCAACATGAAGCTTCACCTTATGGACCAAGACAGCTCCTCAAGCCTCATTACCAGCAAGAAGAAAGAAAAGGAGGAGAATAAGCTCACTCCATTTAAGGACACTTCCCAGAAGTGGCAAATACCACCTCCACTTACATCCCATTGCCGCAAATTTACTCATATAGTCACAACCAGATGATGGGAGGTTGGGATTATGGTGGAGGTTGGGATTCTTGATTCCGGGTAGTTTGTGCTCAACTGAAAATTGGGATTCTGTTATTGTAGAATACGGCCTCTGAGTGGTAAAGAACTTAACCTTGCCCAAAAAGAGGTCTGGCCTTTGCCTTCAGCTTCTGCTGGGTTGCCATGCTCGGTAGGTGTGTCTTTGTTTAGGTTGGGGGCTGGCCACGGCAGAAAGTCAACATGATTTAGAGTGGGGGCTTTGGGTCACGCGATATTAGTTCACCTTCAAGAGGGGCTTGAGACAGATCAGCCATGTGGGAAATCAGCCATTACTACATGATGGAGCCCCAGTGAAAACTCTGGACTCAAAGCTTGGGTGTGCTTCCCTGGTTGGCAATGCTCCCTGTGTGTTGTCATACATCAATGCCAGGGAAGTAACGCTGTCCATGACTACACCGGGAGAGGACCAACAGAAGCTCCATGGTGGGTACTTTCCTGGACTCTGCCCTATGCATTTCTTCCCTTGGCTGATTTTAATCTGTATCCTTTTGCTGTAATAAACTATAACCATGGGTACAACAGTTTTCAGTGAGTTCCGTGAGACTTTCCAGTGAATTATTGAAACTGAGGGTGATTTAGGGAATCCCCAAATTTGTCATTGGTCTCAAAAGTGAGAGGGGTTTTATGTGGACTCTGCTCACTCTAACTTCATAGCATCTCAACCATTTCCTGATAATGACACGGTAGAGCCAAAGGAGAAGTCTGCTTGTGGCCAGAGGGTCTATGAGTTCCAAGACTTACCTCTCTGCCCTGAAAATGAAGGCACCAATATTGGAAAAACTTGTAACTTAGTCAGGACATCCCAGGATGCTGCAATAAAAGATATTCTGCTATAGAGGAGGGAGAATGTTGAAAGAGAAAAGCAAACTGCCACAAAAGCAAACTTGCCCTTTCAGCCACCCAAATATCTATAAGCCTCTTTCTTCCCACCTGTAGTACAGATGTTTACCTCTCCCAAGAGCAACAACCTAAAAGTCCCATGCAGGTACAACCTCCAGCTCAAAAACCTGGACAGAGATCTCCAGCAGTCCAGAGGGGCTCCTTGTGGACAGGAAAAAGAAAAGCTATCTGCTTCGAAATGAGTAATATACAATGATGCAGTAGGAAAAAGGTAGTTACAATAAAAACTCCCATTTGGAAAAGGGGTCATGGCAAACACCCAGCAGTCCTTGGCCGATAACACTGATCAAATTCTTTGAGAACAGGAATGGTGAGGGCTTCCTTCTCTGGCAATAGAGTAAATCATTTGGTCAGCCCCTCTGAATTCCTTTGGCTCTGGAACAACGTCCCTTGCCCGTTATCCTCCTTGCCCTGCCCTGTAGGAGGACCTACTTGTCCCTCATCTCACAAAGCACTTCAGAAGTGAGCATTAGAGGGTACACACTTCTTGGGAGCTGAACAGATATGGGAGCCTAGGAGTTGCCTTATGGAATGTTTAGTCACCTGTATTTGCAGGTGGTTTCTTTAACAATGTAACGAATACCCTCACAAACCCAGTAGGCTTCTGATATGTTTCTGTCTGGTCTGTTCCATTTTAGAATAGCCAGATTTAGCAAATCCTCAGAAAACACAGGATTCCAAGTTAAACCTGAATTTCAGATAAACAATAAATAATACTTTAGAATTAAAATATTTGAGGCATACTTACTCCAAAAGAAGAATTATTTGTTGTTTATCTGAAATTCAAATTTAACGGGGCATCCTGCATTTTAGTTGGCAACCTTATTCAATTTTCAAGTAACCAGAGCCCAAATCCTTGCCGAGACATATTTTTTTGCCTGAAGACTTTGGTCTTTTAGCTGCTGGTCCCTGTGCTCCCCCATATGCCACCTTCAGGCCATATGAGATGATGGGCTTGGTTGGGAAGATAACACACCCATAGACTGATGTTTGCATCTGGACTGGCTTTCACTGTCTGGCAGAATTTGAAATATGAAGCCCTTTGTAAAACTTGGAGACATCAGTAAAACTGTCTTCCCAGGCTGCCCTTGCTTGGGGTATGGAAGCAGTTGGGTTTTTTAATCCAGCAAGACCCCAAATTACCAATTTATCAGTCAAATTACACTGTAGCCTCTAGGCAGTGAGGGCTTCCTTGACAGAACAATATTCCCCATTCTGTTTACAGACTGGCTGGCTTTTCCCCGAGTTCACCTCTCTCTTGGACTTTGCAGGAAGTGGCGGGAAGCAGCTGAACATGTCCAGAATTCTGAAATTTTCTAACCATTTTTTTGTAATGCTCAAGCTTGGTGAGCAGTTAGTGTGCCTTCTAAAGTAGCCCTGGGAACATGCCACCAAACGTCTCATTGCCATGTACTAATGGTCATCATTTTTCCTCCCTGCAGTGTCTAAGTCCTTGCCATCCAATTGCTAAGTCAGTGCTGCAACTTAGGTTGTATCACATACATTTCCCATTTCCAGATGTCAGATTCTGTATCACTTATGACTGGAGTCAACTGCAAGTGTCAGAAATCACAAAATAACAGTCACTTAAGCAAGTGTATCAGTTTCCTCTTGCTACTGTAACAAATTACCACAAACTTAGAGGCTTAAAACAACACAGACATTCTTTTACAGTTCTAGACGTAATAAGTCTGAAACCAGACTTCTGGAACTAAAATCAAGGTTTAGCAAAGCTGAGTTCCATCTGGAGGCTCCAGGGCAGAATGTGTTTCCCTGCCTTTTCCAGTTTCTAGAGGCCACCTGCCTTTCTTGACTTATGGCTCTTCTTCCCATTTTCAAGGTGCATGACTCCCACCTTTGCTGCTTCCATCATCATATCTCCTTTTTCTGTCTCTGACATTCCTACCTCCGTCTTGTAAGGACACTTTTGATCACCTTGGGCCCAACAGATAATCCAGGATAATCTTCCCATCTCAAGATCCTGGTAACCTGAAAAACCTCAAAACAAGTTTATTCAGGAACAGGCAAAAAATTGCAGTTCAGGGTGTGTGTGCTATGGTAAACCATAGGCAAATCCAACAAACAAAGGAGGGGAGCTGCCATTATAGAGAAAAAGGGGGAGTAGGGAGGGGCTGTTCTAAATGAAAGTCCTTTGGAGGACAGTAACAGTTCAGGGCTGCAATGGCTTCTCATTGGCTGGGCTGCAGTGTTTCTCATTGGCTGGGCTGTTGCCAGGTGGGGAGAGAAATCTTCCTTCAGTAGTAAAGTAGTTTTACTTCCTGTCTAAGATGCCAGCATCAGTCTCTTCATGTTTGGTGTAATTGACCATGTGTGATAGGGCCTGAGAGCTCCCGCCACAGGCCTTCCTAACTCCCATTTAGTTTAGATTTCTTTTATTAATTTCCACAATCCTTAACTAAATCACAACTGCAAAGTCCCTTTGTAAGGTAACATAGTCACAGTTTCCAGGGATTAGGACGTGGACATCTTTTTTTTTCTTTTTGGCTGAGGAGAAGGGTATTATTCTGTCTACCATAGTAAGAAAGAAGTTTATTTCTCTCTCAAATAAATGTAGATGGTCAGGGCTGGTATGGAGGGTCCATGATCATGAAGAGATCAGGCTCTTTCTACCTTGTCCCTCTTCCATCCTCAGCAAGTTTTCTTACCTCGTGGTCCAAGAGGACTATTCAAGCTCTAGGCAACACATCCAAACTCTAACCACCAGGGTGGAGAAAGAGGAAAAAGAAGGAATTGCACTCTCTCTTTAAAGATACTTCCTGGGAGTTGCACACTTGGCTTCCATTAACATCCCATTGGCCAATCCTTAGTCACATGGCCACACCTAGTTACAACAGTGACTGAGAAATATAGGAATTATTCTGGGCAGCCCTAAAAAGTTGGGGTTTCTGCTACTACAGAGGAAGGGGCGGACATTTATTGGGGGACATCTAGCAGTCCCTCCAAAGTTCCTGACCAAATCTCTAAGATTGTTATCAAGCAAGGACTTGCCACCCAATTTGCACAGAAGCCGACACTGTGGCTTACTGGTCTTTGAGGGAAGAAAGTCTTTATTGTGCAATTGATTGGCAAGGAGACAGGAGGCCAGGCTCTCAATATGTCTTGCCCACAGAAATTATGGGGTAAGGTTTAAGGGATCAGGGAGGGCCAGCTGGTATGTGGAAGAACCAGTGGGATTAGTTTTGATTGGCAGATGAAAATTTTCTCTTCTGTGCTTTGTCCTGGCTGGCTTACCATCCCTGAAAAATAGCTTTAGCATCCTGTTGTTAAGATGGGGTCAGTTATTGGAGGTTACCATAAAAGTACGGTAAACAAGGGGAAAGTCGTTATGTAGATTTGAGTCATTGCCTTCTTCATTGATAAAAGTTACTAGAGATTTAGAGTCATCCTCCCCTTCCTGGCATAGAGAGGGAGGGACACTTACAATGGAAATTTCTCTTTTTTAATTTTTTTTATTTTATTGAGATCACATTGGTTTATAACATTGTGTAATTTCAGTTGCACATTATTATATATCAGTTTCTGTATAGACTGCATCGTGCTCACCACCAATGGTCAAGGTTTTATCCATCACCATACATATGTGCCCCTTTACTCCTTTCACCCCCCCTCCCCTTCTGGTAACCACTAATCTGTTCTCTTTATCCATGTTTGTTTATCTTCCACATATGAGTGAAAGCATACAGTGTTTGTCTTTCTCTGTCTGGCTTATTTCCCTTAACATAATACCCTCAAGGTTCATCCATGTTTTTGCAAATGGGACAATTTTGTCTTTTTTTATGGCTGAGAAGTATTCCATCGTATATATATACCACATCTTCTTTATCCAATCATCAGTTGATGGGCACTTTGGTTGCTTCCACGTCTTGGCTATTGTGAATAACGTTGCAATGAACATAGGGGAGCATAAGCCTCTTTGGATTGTTGATTTCATGTTCTTTGGATAAATACCCAGTAGTGGGATAGCTGGATCATATGGTATCTCTAGTTTTAATTTTTTGAGAAATCTTCATACCATTTTCCATAGTGGCTGCACCAGTTTGCATTCCCACCAGCAGTGTATGAGGGTTGTCTTTTCTCCACATCCTCTCCAACATTTGTTATTTTATGTCTTTTAATTATAGCCATTGTGACAGGTGTGAGGCAATAGCTCATTGTAGTTTTGATTTGTGTTTCCCTAATTATCAGTGATGTTGAACATCTTTTCATGTGCCTGTTGGCCATCTGTATGTCTTCTTTGGAAAAATGTCTATTCATATCCTCTACCCATTTTTTTATCAGGTTGTTTGTCTTGTTGAGTTGTATGAGTTCTTTATATATTTTGGAAATTAACCCCTTGTCAGATATATGACTTGCAAATATTTTCTCCCAGTTGGTGGGTTGTCTTCATTTTGTTCATGGTTTCCTTTGCCTTGCAGAAGCTTTTTACTCTGATATAGTCCCATTTGTTTATTTTTTCTTTTGTTTCCCTTGTCTGAGTAGACATGGTATTTGAAAAGATGCTGCTAAGACCAATGTCAGAGAGTGTACTGCCTATATTTTCTTCCAGGAATTTTATGGTTTCAGGTCTTACATTCAAGTCTTTAATCCATTTTGAGTTAATTTTTGTGTATGGTGTAAGATAGTGGTCTACTTTCATTCTTTTGCATGTGGCTGTCCAGTTCTCCCAACACCATTTATTGAAGAGACTTTCCTTTCTCCATTGTATGTTCTTGGCTCCTTTGTCAAAGATTAGCTGTCCAAAGAAATGGAAGATATAAAAAAGAACCAATCAGAAATGAAGAATACAATACTGGAAATGAAAAATTCATTAGAGGGACTCAAAAGCAGAGTAGAGGATACAGAAGAACGGATCTGTGAGCTGGAAGAAAGACTAGAAGAAATTACCCAAGGTGAACAGGTAAAAGAGAAAAGAATTAAAAAGAGTGAGGACAGTCTAAGGGACCTCTGGGACAACATCAAGCGCACTAACATCCGTGTTATAGGTGTCCCGGAAGGAGAAGAGCGAGACAAGGGGGCAGAGAATCTATTTCAAGAAATAATAGATGAAAACTTCCCTAACCTAAGGAAGGAAACAGACATCCAGGTACAGGAGGCACAGAGAACCCCAAACAAGATAAACCCAAAGAGGCCCACACCAAGACACATCATAATCAAAATGTTCAGAATTAAAGATAAAGAGAGAATCCTAAAAGCCGCAAGAGAATGTCAAGTTACATACAAGGGAAACCCCATAAGGCTATCAGCTGACTTCTCAGCAGAAACCTTACAGGCTAGAAGAGAATGGCACGATATATTTAAAGTGCTAAAAGGAAAAAACTTACAGCCAAGAATACTCTACCCAGCAAGGTTATCATTCAAAATGGAAGGAGAGATCAAAATTTTCCCAGATAAGCAAAAATTAAAGGAGTTTGTCACCAAGAAACCAGTGTTACAAGAAATGTTAAAGGGACTGATTTAAGGGGAAAAGAGAAGACCACAAATAGGAAAAATTATCTATTTCCACGATTAGAACGTAATGGATACAAATGCACAAAAAAAAGGTTAGATATGATATCAAAAACATAAAAGGAGGGAGGAGGGTAGTTAAAGAGTACAGCTTTCATACAGAGGTCAAACTAAAGTGACCATCAATTCTGTATAGAAGAAGTAAGGAACAGAGAAGGACTACTAAAACACTGAGAAAAAAAAAAGTTAAAAAATGGCAGTAAGTACATACTTATCAATAGCTACTTTAAACGTCAATGGACTAAATGCTCCAGTTAAAAGGCATAGGGTGGCTGAATGATTAAAAAAAGAAGACCCATATATATGCTGCATACAAGAGACAGACTTCAGACCTAAAGACACTCACAATCTGAAAGTGAAGGGATGGAAAAAGATACTCCACGCAAATGGCAATGAAAAGAAAGCTGGGGTAGCAGTACTTATATCAGACAAAATAGACTTTAAAACAAAAACTGTAAAAAGAGACAAAGAAGGGCATTACATAATGATCAAGGGAACAATCCAACAAGAAGATATAACACTTGTAAATATCTACGCACTCCAATGTAGGTGCACCTAAATATATAAAGCAATTATTAACAGACATAAAAACAGAAATAGACAGTAACACAATAATAGTAGGGGACTTTAACACTCCACTTACACCAACGGATAGATCATCCAAACAGAAGATCAATAAGGAAACATTGGCCTTAAACGACACACTAGAACAGATGGACCTAGTAGATATATACAGAGCATTCCATCCAAAAACCGAAGAATACACGTTCTTTTCAAACGCACATGGAACATTCTCCAGGATTGATCACATATTAGGCCACAAAACAAGTCTCCATAAATTTAAGAAGATTGAAATAATACCAAGCATCTTTTCTGACCACAACGGTATGAAACTAGAAATCAACTATAGGAAGAAAATCAGAAAAGCCACAAATACGTGGAGATTAAACAAAATGCTACTGAACAACGACTGGGTTAACGAAGAAATCAAAGAAGAAATCAAAAATACCTGGAGACAAATGAAAATGAAAATACGACATGCCAGAATTTATGGGATACAGCAAAAGCGGTTCTAAGAGGGAAGTTTATAGCGATACAGGCCTATCTCAACAAACAAGAAAAATCTCAAATAAACAATCTAACAATGCACCTAAAGGAACTGGAAAAAGAAGAACAAACAAAGCCCAAAATCAGTAGAAGAAGGGAAATAATAAAAATCAGAGCAGAAATAAATGAAATGGAGACCAAAAAAACAATAGAAAAAATTAATAAAACCAAGAGCTGGTTCTTTGAAAAGATCAACAAAATAGACAAACCTTTAGCTAGACTCACCAAGAAAAAGAGAGAAGGCACAAATAAGTAAAATCAGAAATGAAAGAGGAGAGGTTACAACAGACACCTCAGAAATACAAAAGATTATAAGAGAATACTATGAAAAACTATATGCCAACCAATTCGACAATCTGGAAGAAATGGATAAATTCTTAGAATCATACAACCTTCCAAAACTGGATCAAGAAGAAGTAGAGAATTTGAATAGACCAATCACCAGTAAGGAGATCGAAACAGTAATCAAAAACCTCCCCAAAAATAAAAGTCCAGGACCAGACGGCTTCCCTGGTGAATTCTACCAAACATTCAAAGAAGACTTAATACCTATCCTTCTCAAACTCTTCCAAAAATTGAGGAGGGGAAGCTCCTAACTCATTCTACGAAGCTGACATTACCCTGATACCAAAACCAGACAAGGACAACACAAAAAAGAAAATTACAGGCCAATATCACTGATGAACATCGATGCGAAAATCCTCAACAAAATACTAGCAAATCGCATACAACAATATGTTAAAAAGATTATACACCATGATCAAGTGGGATTTATTCCAGGTATGCAGGGATGGTTTAACATTCGCAAATCAATCAACGTAATACACCACATTAATAAAATGAAGAACAAAAATCACATGATCATCTCAATAGATGCAGAGAAAGCATTTGACAAGATCCAGCATCCATTTATGATAAAAACTCTGAATAAAATGGGTATAGAAGGAAAGTACCTCAACATAATAAAGACCATATATGAGAAACCCACAGCTAATATTATCCTCAATGGTGAAAAACTGAAAGCTATCCCTCTAAGAACAGGAACCAGACAAGGATGCCCACTGTCACCACTCCTATTTAACATAGTATTGGAAGTCCTAGCCAGAGCAATCAGGCAAGAGAAAGAAATAAAAGGGATCCAAATTGGAAAGGAAGAAGTGAAACTGTCACTATTTGCAGATGACATGATTTTATGTATAGAAAACCCTAAAGAATCCACCAGAAAACTTTTAGAAGTAATAAACGAATATGGTAAAGTTGCAGGATACAAAATCAACATACAAAAATCAGTTGCATTTCTGTACACTAACAACGAAGTAGCAGAAAGAGAAATTAAGAATACCATCCCATTTACAATTGCAACAAAAAGAATTAAATACCTAGGAATAAACTTAACCAAAGAGGTGAAAGATCTGTACACCGAAAACTATAAAACATTTCTGAAAGAAATTGAAGAAGACACAAAGAAATGGAAAGATATTCCGTGCTCTTGGATTGGAAGAATTAACATAGTTAAGATGTCCATACTTCCTAAAGCCATCTATAGATTCAATGCAATCCCTATCAAAGTTCCAACAACATTTTTCACAGAAATAGAACAAAGAATTCTAAAATTTATATGGAACAACAAAAGACCCGAATAGCTAAAGGAATCCTGAGAAAAAAGAACAAAGCTGGAGGTATCACACTCCCTGACTTCAAAATATACTACAAAGCTATAGTAACCAAAACAGCATGGTACTGGCACAAAAACAGACACACAGATCAGTGGAATAGAATCGAAAGCCCAGAAATAAACCCACACATCTATGGACAGCTAATCTTTGACAAAGGAGCCAAGAACATACAATGGGGAAAAGAAAGTCTCTTCAACAAATGGTGTTGGGGAAAACTGGATAGCCATATGCAAAAAAATGAAAGTAGATCCTTACCTTACACCATACACAAAAATTAACTCCAAATGGATTAAAGACTTGAATGTAAGACCTGAAACTGTGAAAGTTCTAGAAGAAAACATAGGCAGTACGCTCTTCGACATCGGTCTTAGCAACATCTTTTCAAACACCACGTCTGACCGGGCAAGAGAAACAATAGAAAAAATAAACAAATGGGACTACATCAAACTAAAAAGCTTCTGCACAGCAAAGGAAACCATCAACAAAACGAAAAGACAACCTAACAATTGGGAGAAGATATTTGCAAACCATACATCTGATAAGGGCTTAATCTCCAAAATATATAAAGCACTCATGCATCTCAACAACAAAAACTACCAACCCAATTAAAAAATGGGCAAAGACCTGAACAGACATTTCTCCAAAGAAGATATACAGATGGCCAACAGACACATGAAAAGATGTTCAAAATCACTAACTATCAGGGAAATGCAAATCAAAACTACAATGAGATATCACCTCACGCCCGTCAGAATGGCTATAATTAACAAGACAGGAAACAACATGTGTTGGAGAGGATGTGGAGAGAAGGGAACTCTCATACACTGCTGGTGGGAGTGCAAACTGGTGCAGCCACTATGGAAAACAGTATGGAGATTCCTCAAAAATCAACGATAGAACTACCATATGATCCAGCTATTCCACTGTTGGGTATTTATCCAAAGAACTTGAAAACACCAATTTGCAAAGGTACATGCACCCCTGTGTTCATTGCAGCCTTATTCACGATAGCCAAGACTTGGAAGCAACCTAAGTGCCCATCAAGGGACGAATGGATAAAGAAGCTGTGGTATATATACACAATGGAATACTACTCAGCCATAAGAAACCACGAAATCCAGCCATTTGTGACAACATGGATGGACATTGAGCGTATAATGCAAAGTGAAATAAGTCAGAGGGAGAAGGTCAAATACCGTATGATTTCCTTCATTAAGTAGTAGATAGTGACAACAATGGACGGATACATAGGGACAGAGATTGGATTGGTGGTTGCCAGAGGGGAGGGGGGAGGGAGGAGGATGAAAGGGATAATTCGGTGCATGTGTGTGGTGATGGGTTGTAATTAGTATTTTGGTGGTGAACATGATGTGGTCCATGCAGAAATAGAAGTACAATGATGTACACCTGAAATTTTTACAATGTTATAAACCAATGTTACTGCAATAAACAAAAAATTAAAAAAAAAAAAAAAAAAAGATTAGCTGTCCATAGATGTGTGGTTTTGTTTCTGGGCTTTAAATTCTGTTCCATTGCCCTGTGTGTCTGTTTTTGTATCAGTACCATGCTGTTTTGATTACTATAGCTTTGTAGTATATTTTGAAGTCAGGGATTGCAATGCCTCTAGCTTTGTTCCTTTTTCTCAGGATTGCTTTGGCTATTCGGGGTCTTTTGTCATTCCATATAAATTTTAGGATTCTTTGTTCTATTTCAGTGAAGAATGTCTTTGGGATTATGGTTGGGATTGAAATGAATCTGTAGATTGTATTAGGTAATATGGACATTTTTTTATTGGTGTCATAATAGTTTATAACATTGGGAAATTTTAGTTGTACATTATTGTTTGTCAATCACCATATAAATGCATCCCTTCACTCCTTGTGCCCACCCCCAATCCCCTTCCCCTTGGTAACCACCAAACTATTCTCTCTGACCGTGTGTTAATTTATCTTCCACATATGAGTGAAATCATGTGGTGTTTGTCTTTCCCTGTCTGGTTTACCTCACTTAACATAATACCCTCCAGGTCCATCCATGTCGTTGCAAATGGGACGATTTTGTCTTTTTTTATGGCTGAGTAGTATTCCATTGTATATATATACCACATCTTCTTTATCCAATCATCAGTCCACGGGCATTTGGGTTGCTTCCACTTCTTGGCTATAATGAATAATGCTGCAATGAACCTAGGGGTGCATAAGCCTCTTTGGATTGTTGATTTCATGTTCTTTGGATAATTACCCAGTAGTGGGATAGCTGGACCATAAAGTATTTCTATTTTTAATTTTTTGGGCAGGAAGACCAGCCCTGAGCTAACATCTGATGCCAATCCTCCTCTTTTTTTTTCTTTTTCTTTTTTTTGCTGAGGAAGATTGGCCCTGAGCTAACATCTATGCCCATCTTCCTCTACTTTACATGGGACTCCGCCACAGCGTGGCTCGACAAGCAGTGTGTTGGTGCGCGCCTGGGATCCGAACTGGTGAACCCCGGGCCGCTGGAGCAGAGCGCGCACACTTAACTGCTTGTGCCACCGGGCTGGCCCTTATTTTTATTTTTTTGAGGAATTTCCATACTGTTTTTCATAGTGGCTGCACCAGTCTGCATTCCCACTAGCAGTGAATTAGGGTTCCTATTTCTCCACAAACTCTCCAACATTTGTTATTTTTTCATGTTGGTGATTATAGCCATTCTAACAGGTGTAAGAGGATATCTTAGTGTAGTTTTGATTTGCATCTCCCTGATGATTAGTAACGTTGAATATCTTTTTAGGTTGTCCAATTTGTTGGCATATAATTTTTCATAGTATTCTCATATAATACCATAGTATTTCTGTGGCGTCTGTTGTAATTTCTCCTCTTTCATTATTAATTTTATTCATTTGAGGCTTCTCTCTCTTTTTCTTAGTGAGTCTGGCTAAGGGTTTGTCAGTGTTTATCTTCTCAAAGAACCAGCTCTTACTTTCATTGATCCTTTCTACTGTTTTTTTAGTCTCTATTTCACTTATTTCTGCTCTAATTTTTATTGTTTCCCTCCTTCTGCTGACTTTGGGCTTTGTTTATTCTTCTTTTTCTAGTTCTGTTAGGTGTACTTTAAGATTATTTATTTGAGATTTTTCTTCTTTGTAGAGGTAGGCGTGCATTGCTATAAATTTCCCTCTTAGCACTGCTTTTGCTGAGTCCCATAAGAGTTGGTATGTTGTGTTTTCATTTTCACTTGTCTCTGGGTATTTTTTGATTTCTCCTTTGATTTCTTCATTGATCCAATAATTGTTCAGTAGGATGTTGTTTAGTCTCCACATATTTGTGACTTTCCCAGCCCTTTTCTTGTAGTTGATTTCTAGTTTCATAGCATTGCGGTTGGAAAAGATGCTTGATATGATTTAAATCTTAAAGTCATTGTGGCTTGCCTTGTTTCCCAATATATGGTCTATTCTTGAGAATGTTCCACGTGCACTTGAGAAGAATGTGTATTTTGCTGTGTTTGGAGGGAATGTTCTCTATATATCTATTAAGTCCATCTGATCTAGTATTTCATTTAGGCCACAGTTTCCTTCTTGACATTCTGGATGATCTATTCATTGATATAAGTGGGGTGTTTAAGTCCTCTATTATTATTGTGTTACTGTAATTTCTCCCTTTAGGTCTGTTAACAGGTGCTTTATATACTTTGGTGCTCCTGTGTTAGGTGTATATATATTTATAAGTGTTATGTCCTCTTTGTGGAATGTCCCTTTTATCATTATATACTGCACCTCTTTGTCTCTCATTGTCTTTTTTATCTTGAAGTTTGCTTTGCCTGATATAAGTATGGCAATATCTGCTTTCTTTTGCTTGTCATTTGCTTGGAATATTATCTTCCATCCCTTCCCTCTGAGCCTGTGTTTGTCTTTAGAGTTGTTTCCTGGAGGCAGCATATTGTTGGGTCTTGTTTTTTAATCCATCCAGTCACTCTTCGTCTTTTGATTGGAGAATTCAATCCATTTACATTTAGAGTGATTATTGCTATATGAGGGCTTAATAGTTCCATTTTATCTCTATTTTCTGGTTGTTCTATATTTCAGTTATTTCTTTTCCCTTGTATTTCTGACTGCCATTTCAGTTTGGTGGTTTTCTGTGATGGTTTTCTCGTTGTTTATGATTTGTGGCTCTGCTTTGATTTTTTATTTAGTGGTCACCATGAGGTTTGTATAAAAGATCTCATAGATGAGATAGTCCATTTTCTGATAGCCTCTTATCTCCATTAGTCTAAGCAGGTTCCATCCCTTCTCTCTTCCCCTTCTGGATTATTGTTGTCACAAACTGTTCTTTTCTGTGTTGTGAATTTTTCACTAAATTGAAGTGTTTATAGTCATTTTTAATGCTTTCCTTCCCTTTTACGTTATAATTAAATGTTTACTAACCTATTCTGATATAGAGCTGCAGTTTTCTGATTCTATCTATTTATCTTCTCCCTTAAGGTTTTGTAAACCTGTGCTTTTTAGTTTCAGATGGGAGGGCTCCTTTCAGTTTCTTGTAAGGTAGGCCTAGGGGTGATGGACTCCCTCAGTTTTGTTTATCTGGGAAAGATTTTATTTCTCTTTCATATTTGAAGGATAGTTTCACTGGATAGAGTATTCTTGGCTGAAAGTTTTTGTCTTTCAGTATTTCAAATATATCATTCCATTCTCTCCTAGCCTGTAAGGTTTCTGCTGAGAAATCTGTTGAAAGCCTGATAGGGATTCCTTTGTAGGTTATTTTCTTCTGCCTTGCTGCCCTTAATAATTTTTTTCTTTGTCATTGACTTTTGCCAGTTTCAATATTACATGCCTTGGAGAAAGTCTTTTTCCATTGATGTAATTAGGAGTTTTATTGGCTTCATGTACTGGTAAGTCCAGTTCCTTCTCCAGATTTGAGAAGTTCTCAGCTATTATTTCTTTGAACAAGCTCTCTGCTCCTTTCCCCCTCTCTTCTCCCTCTGGAGTACCTAAAATCCTTATGTTAGATATTTTTCCTAATTGAGTTAGATATTTGTCAAAGAATTTCTTCATTTTTTAAAAATCTTAGCTCTCTCTCCTCCTCCACCTGAAGCATTTCTATATTTCTATCCTCTAAATCACTAATTCTGTCCTCCATAACATCAGCTCTATTTTTTATGGATTCTAGATTATTTTATGTCTCATTAATTGTGTTCTTCATATCTATAATTTTATTTATTTATTTATTTTTCCCCCAAAGCCCCAGTAGATAGTTGTATGTCATAGCTGCACATCCTTCTAGTTGCTGTATGTGGGACGCGGCCTCAGCATGGCCGGAGAAGTGGTGCGTCAGTGCGCGCCTGGGATCCGAACCCGGGCCGTCAGCAGCGGAGCGCGCGCACTTAACCGCTAAGCCACGGGGCCGGCCCTGTTCTTCATATCTAGAATTTCTGTTTTTTTTTTTTTTTTTTTTTTAAAGATTTTATTTATTTATTTTTCCCCCCAAAGCCCCAGTAGATAGTTGTGTGTCACAGCTGCACATCCTTCTAGTTGCTGTATGTGGGACGCGGCCTCAGCATGGCCGGAGAAGCAGCGCGTCGGTGCAAGCCTGGGATCTGAACCCGGGTCGCCAGCAGTGGAGCGCGCTCACTTAACCACCAAGCCACGGGGCCGGCCCTCTGTTTGTTTTTTTTGCTTAGAATTTCAGTCTCTTTGGTGAAATATTCCTTCTACTCATTAATTTTATTCCTGAGGTCATTGAACTGTCTTTCTGAGTTTCCTTGTAACTCATTGAGTTTCTTTATGACAACTATTTTGAATTCTCTGTCATTTAGATTGTAAATTTCTGTGAATTCAGGATTGGTTTCTGTAGATTTGTCATTTTCCTTCTGCTCTCAAGTATTAATGTAGTTCTTCATTGTGTTTGATGAAGTGATCCTTTGTCAGCGCATTTGTGGTAGTATCAGGTTGCAGATTCCACCTGCCACCCCTGGGGCAGGGGCAGGAGCTTTGTTTTCTTTTTTTTTTTTTTTTTTAAAGATTTTATTTATTTATTTTTTCCCCCCAAAGCCCCAGTAGATAGTTGTATGTCATAGCTGCACATCCTTCCAGTTGCTGTATGTGGGACGCGGCCTCAGCATGGCCGGAGAAGCAGTGCGTCGGCACGCGCCCGGGATCCGAGCCCGGGCTGCCAGCAGCGGAGCGCGTGCACTTAACCGCTAAGCCATGGGGCCAGCCCAGGAGCTTTGTTTTCTGATCCTTCCCCATCTGCTGGAAGTTGTGCCAGTAGGGTTGCTCTGTATTAGCGTGTTGGCTGCAGACACTTGGCAGGTCACGCATGCATGCACAGGCGGGGACTTTGTCCTCCACTGGCAGGTTGCTCTGGTGCGGGACCACTGTGCTTGGCGGTGGACCAGCTGAGCTGGTGTGCTAGGAGGGATGGGAAGGGCGCTTTCTTTCGCATGTGGGCAGGCTCTGCCCTTGCACGCAGTTTGGCTGAGCTGCCGTGCTTAGTGGGGGCTCCCTTGCAGGGGCTGAGCCATGCCACTTGGTGGGGAGTGTTCCCATAGGTGGGGCTACCACTGCACAGTGGGCACTCCCATGGGCTGAGCTACCACTCTGAAAGCCCTCACTTGCAGGCCAGTTGCGCCTGCCACTGTATGAGGATCCATGACCTAGCTCACTGCCACTGGGGAGGGAGAGGGGTCCACTCACCTAGTTCCACTGCTTCCTGGGGATCTAGTCCCCCCACCTTCAGATGTATGGCTGTGTGGGTCTCTCAGGTGTCCTACTTTGCTGTGTAGGGAATCCTCTGTTGGTTAATGAACGTCCTTCTAGTTGTAATCTAGAGGGGAGAGACAAAGGGAACAACTCATTCTGCCATGATGCTGACATCACCAAGGGAAATTTCTCTTATAAATGTAAATTTCTCTTACAAAAGGGTAACTTCTGCTCGGTTTTCAGAGCTTTTCCTGTGTCTGCTGTTTGTAAATAATCATCAGCTCTAAATAGCCCTTATGCCAAAGAAGCATATTTCGGGGTGGCAAATTCTGTTCCTGGTCCTGTAGTTACAAGATTATATGCAGATTTTCAGAGAATGAATTTAATTCACATGCAAGTACACTCAACTCCAGAAGGCAGACAGTTCTCACCTAACTGCTCCGAGGCTTATGCAGATCTTTCAAGTAATGCAACAAGCATCCTCTGTGTAGCACTGAGACCAATGTTTCCTTAAAAAAAAGAAATCAGAGACATTCACATAAATATCTTCCAGGGAAGAACATGAAATGGAAATATCATGTTTCTGGAAATAAACAGAGTTTTTCCTCCAGAAGCTTAGAGTGTACCGAATAATCTACTGATTATCAGTGAATGGATACTACTGACCAGGGGTGTTATGGCCAGAGGAGGTACAGCTCAGAGTGGAAGTGAGGCTCCAGGGCATGCAGAGCCAGGAAGTGGGGACTCTTCCCTGTGCTAACCATAAGTTTAATGAAGGCCACATACACAAACCTGATGGGAATGGGGATTTTGGTGGACATATGTTTTCATTTTCTTGGGTAAATACCTGAGAGTAAACATGCTGAGCCATATGGTAAATGTATGTTTAACTTTATAAGAAACTGCTAAACTGTTTTCCAATATGGCTGTTTCATTTTGCATTCCCATCACCAATGTACAAGGGGTCCAGTTGCTCCACATCCTCAGCCACACTTGGTATTATCAAACTTTTTAATTTTAGCCATGCTAGTAGTATGTAGCATATCTCCACAAGATTTTAATTTGCATTTCCCTAATGGCTAATGATACTGATCCTCTTTAAACGTGCTTATTGGCTATTCATATTTTTTCTTTTGTGAAGTGTCTACTCAAATTTTTGACCATTTGTTAATAAGGTCGTTTGTCTTTTTATTGGGCTGCAAGAGTTTTTTATCTGTTCTGAATACAAATACTTAGTCAGATATATATACTGCTAATATTTTCTCCCAGTCTGTGGCTTGCCTCTTCATTTTCTTAGCGGTGTATTCAGAGGAGCAGAAGTATAATTTACCAGTTTTTAATTTTATAATTCATGATTTTTATTTCCATTCTAAGAGTTTTTGTCTACTCCAATGTCAAGAAGATTGTCTCCTATGTATTCTTCCAGAAATTGTTTAGTTTTAGCATTTAGGTCCATGATCTATTTCAAGTTAATTTTTGTATATGGTGTGAGGTAAGGCTTATGGTTCATATTTTTCAAATCATTTTTTTTATCATTTTGCAAATGTATGGATATCTAGTTTTTCCAGAATCATTTGTTGAAAAGTTTTCCCTGTCCCCATAGAATTACTTTGGCATCTCTGTTGAAATTCATACGATTTTTGCTGACAATATATGTATGAGTTTATTTCTAGACTCTCTAATCTATTGATCTATTTGTCTATTTTTAAGCCTTGATCATTGTTCTTTTATACTACATCTTAAAGTCAGGCAGTATGAATCCTCTAATTTTGTTCTTCTTTTTCAAAATTATGTCGGTCATTCTAGGTCCTTTGCATTATCATATAAAGTTTTAAATTAGTTTGTCCATTTTACCAAAAAAGGCTGCTGGGATTATTGAATGAGATTGCCTTGAGTGGGAGAATGGACATTTTAATCATATTGAGTCTGGTACTCCATAAACAAGAAATGTTTCTCCATTGATTTAGGTCTTCTTTTATTTCTTTCAGCATAATCATGTTTTGAGTGGCTGCATAATATCTCATTAATTCGAAGGTATAGTTTATCAAACTGTGCCCATTTTGTCAATTAGGTTGTTTCCACTTTTTCATTATTAATAATTTGCTGTGAATATCATGGTGTTTAAAGATTTTTTTTTCAAATTTAGGATTATTTTCTTGAGATAGATTTACAGCAGTCAAATTACTAGGTCAAAGAATATAAACATTTTAAAGGCTTTGGTATATATTGCCAAATTTCTTTCTACCTGTGTTGTACCATTCACATTGATAACATCAGTGAGTACAAATGTTTCACCACATATCTCCCAATATTGAGTATTTTTTGCTCATTAAACCTGTGAAATGGGACATTCTTACTAGCATTTCTTTGTTTTTTTATTGAAGTTAAACATTTTTCCATATGTCTTCTTACTATTTAATTTCTTCTTTTGCAAATTTTATTCATGTCCTGTGTCTTAGAGCTCTTCTTATAGTTTTGAATGTTATCCCTTCTGGTAGTCAGAATTCTAAAGTGACCCTCGATGATCTTCATTCTATAATTCCTTCTCTTTTGAGTGAGGGTGGAAACTGTAAACATGAAGAAATATCGCTCCCAAGATTATGTTCTATTATGTGGCATGGTTAACCTTAACATAGGGAGATTTTCCAAGTGTGCCTAATCTAATATCATAAGCCCTTTAAAAGCAGAAAATTTTCCCTGGCTAGTAGCAGAAAGGGAATTCAAAGCGATTCAAAGCATGAGAAGGATTCGACGCGCTGTTACTAGCTTTGAAGATGGAGGAGTGCTCATGCAAGGACCAGAGAGAGATCTCTAATTGCTGAGAGTGGTCCCCTCTGATAGTCCTACAACCACAAGGAACTGAATTCTGCCAATCACCTGAGTGAGCATGGAAGTAGATGCTTCCAGAGCCTCCAGATAATAGCTCAGCCTGGTAGACACCTGGATTTCCACCTGTGCGACCCTAAGCAGAGTATCCACCCAGGGGGTTGAGTCCACCAGCCTTATGACTGAGAGAACTGTGAGCTAGTATATGGGTGTTGTTTCAAGTCCCTAAGTGTGTGATAACTTGTTATACAGCTGCAGAAAACTAATACATCCCCTATAATCAAGATATGATCTTTGCTTGTCATATTTGTTGCATATCTTTCCCATTATGTGCTTTCCTTTTTATTATGGGCTTTCTCCCTCCACACATAGTAAAAATTTATATATATTAAATTGATTCTTTTTTTCCTTTGTGATATTTTTCTATCAGTTAATCTTCAGTTAAAAAGTCTTTCCACATCTACCCAACCCAACTGCAGTTTTTCAAACTCAGTGATATCCTCTAGCTCTTTTATGTGGTTTAATTCTTTTAATTAAAATGGTTTTCTTTACTTAACTAAACTAATGTAATGTTTTAACATTTACATGGTTCCAAGCTCAAAATTCTATGGCATGTATATTCAGAGAAATCTGGCTTCCTATCCCTGACCCCTCCACCCTGTTCTGCCTTTTCTCCTCATTGAAGTCAAACATGATTTGGTCATCTATTACTGCATCACAAGCCGTCTCAAAACGCAGTGGCATAAAACAATAGCCATATCATTATTTCTCACAGTTCTGTGGGTTGACTGAGGCTCCGCTGAGTGGTTCTTCTGCTGGTCTTGCTTTGCGTCATTCACCGGGCCACAGTCAGATGGCTGTGGGCGTGGAACATCCAAGATGATGTCATTCACGTTTCGGGCCCTTGGAGGCGATGGCAGGAAGGCCGGTCTTCGGGCCTGGGGGCTCCTTGTGGCCCCTCCACATGGTCTGACCAGCAGGATCTCAGGGCTCCTTACATGGTTCTCAGAGCTCCCAAAGTGCAAAAGCAAAAGTTGTCAGCCCCTTTTAAGGCTCAGGCCCAGAACTCCCACTGAATGCTATCAGTTAAAGCCAGCCACATGAGCTAATATCTGTACCACACGGCCCAGGCTCCTCCCCTCCCCACTTGCTCATTTCTTTTGGGAAGTTTTCTGGCTATTCTTGCTTATTTATTATTCCAAATAAAGTTCTAATCAACCTGCATGGCTCCAGGAATAAAGAGAAGATGGTATTTTTATTAGCATTGCCTTAAATTTATAAATTAAGTAGTGGAAAGTTAACATTTTGAGGATGTGAAACCTTCCTATCTAAGCACATGGTATGCTTTTCCTTCCTTTCAAATCCATTGTTGTGTCTTTTGCAAGACTTCAATAGTTTTTCTCATACAGGTTTTTCACATTTCCCATTAAGTCTGTGCCCAACTTGTTTCATGATTTTCTGAACTTTTTAATCCAACTAGGTATTTTAGTGGATGAGGGGATTTATGTTGTGATCGCAAAATCTAAATGAGTTTTTCTTCTAAATATCAAGCCATTTAGTCTAATATCATTTACTGAATAATCTTCTGTTCTCTAAAAATTTGTGATAACATTTTTTATCATATATTAAAGTCTTATATAGTAAACTATTGGGATCTGTTCTGAGCTATTCTGTCCAATTGATCTTACAGCAAAATGATGCTGTTTTAACTCAAAGCTTTACTATGTCTTGTGCCTAATAGAGCTCTTTTCCCTACAATTAACTTTTAAAAAAGAGGTCATTTTTTAACATTCCATTATTTTTTGAGAAGAATTTTCACATAATTTCATTAAATTTTCTCACTAAAAACTATATGGAGAGGAATTAATTAAGCCTAAAAATTAATTTTATAAGACTGGACATTTAAAAGTATTTAGATTTCCTATTCAGAAATACCATACATCTCTCCATTTTTCATATTTCGTATTTCTTAATTCGACCTTATAGCTTTATTCATGTAACTCAAAATGTTTATTACATTCAAATTACTCCAAGTATTTTATATTTTTATCGCTATCGAGCATACAATCCCTATTTTCATTTTATTTTCTAACTGGTTATTGCCATTAAATGGAAATGCCTATTGATTTTTGTATATGTAGCTGTTTTAAAATTTACAGGCACAACACATAAATGGCCAAAAAAGTAACAGTCTTCATTTCTCTATAAATTAACCCAGTTTAGCTCTCCAGCAACCATTTCTGCTGAGCGTGGGGGAAAAAAATCAATCCTACTATTCAGTTGGAACTCAAGTGATAGTGTTTTACATTCTCTTTCCACATTCCCATTCTCCTTCTTGCCTTCTCCTTGAGGTATTCTACCTGGGATGGGGAGAGGTACATGGTTCCAAAATGCCCTGTACCTTGGCCAAGGTCCCAGCTGGAGTAACTTGCAGTCCTAATTCAGCACAGGCAGTACCACGCTAGAGGGATGGCTAGAGGAAGCTTGTGCTCTCCCCACGGCTGTCTCAGCCTGCAACTCACTCTTGCTGGATCTTCTAGTGCTCTGCTCCTTCTCTCTGTCCCAGTCTCTCTGAGTTTTCTACCCTTTTCTATAGCCCTGTCCATCCCCATCCCCATCTCCAAGTGAGATGCTGACTGCAGAAGTCAGGCAGCCAGACCCCACTCCAGGATCTATTTTGCTCTATTCTCTTTTCATATCCCTTGCCCTAGAACAGACACATTTCATATCTATGCAAAAGGGCTCTTTATCACACATTTTGTGACTCAGGGTATAAATTTGACAGAGGGAGAGTTGGGGGGGCACCTTCTAGGAATTACAAGGCAAAAAAATACTTTAGCTGGGCCAGCCCAGTGGTGTAGCAGTTAAGGTCGTGTGCTCCGCTTTGCTGGCCCGGGGTTCACAGGTTTGGATGCTGGGCGTGGACCCACGCACCACTCATCAAGCCATGCTGCGGCCATGCCATATATAAACTAGAGGAAGATTGGCATGGATGTTAGCTCAGCGACAGTCTTCCTCAAGTAAAAAGAGGAGGATTGGCAACAGATGTTAGCTCAGGGCCAATCTTCCTGACACATACACACAAAAAATACTTTAGCTAATACTTCAAAAATATTATCCTATTACATATGTTTATCTTGTCTCCTTCTATTATGGAATTCAAACATACAGAAAAGTAGAGATGTAGTATAATAAAGCTCTGCATCCACATCAACCAGCTTTAATAATTATCAACATCTGTTTCGCCCATTGCCCTGCCCCAAACACAACTCTTCCCTTCTTCCTTCTGGAGTTATTTTAAAGCAAATCCCAGATACCATATCATTTTGCTCTGGACAAATTTTCAAACTCTTCTTCTAATAATTTTTCAGAGGATTCTTCCTTTGGCTGTATCCCATAGGTTTTGGTATGAAGTATTCATACTTTGGTTATTGCATTTTCATTTGTTCCTTGACCTAATATAATTGGGAAAGTATGTCTTAATCTCCAAGTAGTTAAACTTTTGGTGGTTAATGTAACCAGACTATACCTAGTTAATTGAATTTGAGATTTTCTTTGTGGCTACTATGCAATCAATACTTTGAAATGCATCACAGACACTTGAAAAGGTAAATTCCCTGTGACTCTATCTTATTTGTTAATTATAATTCTCAACTATTTTGTTAAAATTCTCTACATCTTTATTTTTTATCTGCTTGATCTCTGATAGACTGTGTTGTGTTATAATCTTCTACTAACTATATCTGTCCATTTATCTTTATATGTCTAAATATTTTTGTCGCATATATTTTGTCGCTATATGTTGCAGGTTGAGTTGTGTTCCTGCAAAATTCATATGTTGATGTTCTAACGCCCAATACCTCAGAAGGTGACAGTACTTGGAAATAGGGTCCTTACACAGGTAATCAAGTTAAAACAAGGTCATTAGTGTGGGCCCTAATACAATATGACTGGTGTCCTTACAAAAAGGGAAAATTGGGAGACAGACACACAAAGAGGGAGAATGCCATGTGAAGATGAAGACGCATAAAGAGAAGACAATGTGAAGAGACACAGGGGGGAAGATGGCCCTCTGCAAGCCAAGGAGAGAGAGCTGTAACAGAACTTTCCCCCAGAGCCTTCAGAAGGAACCAACCCTGCTGATACCTTGTTTTCACACTTCAGTCTCCAGGCTGTGACATAATAATTTCTGTTGTTTTAAGCCGCCCAGTTTGTGGTACTTTGTTATGACAGCCTTAGGACACTAATACACCATACTATTCTGCCATGGTTTTTATATTGTATCCTCACTATCAATTGATAAAATGATCCCGTTGTTTTCTTTGGAATCGCCTTTAACTGTGACGTTGTGTCCCTGCTTGGTTTTCACATTTAATCAGCAGTCCTTTGCCCAGTCTTTTAACGAAGATCCTGTGGCCCCTTGCTCTAAGCCCAGGCAGTTGTTGTGCCACATACGTAGCATGGAGATTGGTGATCGCCTATGTGAGCTCTGGAATCAAAATGGGGGTGGCTGCCCCTTAGTCGCTACATGGCCTTGGGTGAGGACATTAATCTTTCAGTGCCTCAGTTTTTCCCTTTTGTAAGGTGCGGAAATAGTAATTGTCCTTCTATCACAGGATTGTTATGAGGATGGAATAGATTAATACATTTAGAGTGCTTAGAACAGTGCCCAGCCCACAGCAAGTATTTGATAAACATGTGAGCTGTTACGAAGCCTGTCAATTCCCTGTAATGAAGATACCGAGATCATTTTACAGATGAGGAAAATGAGGCTCAGAGAGGTTAAGTCAGGAAGCTAGTGTGAAGGATTGTTGCAGGTTGGATTGCCAAGAGGCAGGATCTGCAATGGAAGTTAATGTGCAGAAAGTAGATTAGGGTATGCTCTCCAGATCAACAGGTGTGGAGGGGTGGGGGTGAAATAAGCAGGATTGGGTTGGGCAGAGGGAAAAGTCAAACTGTGATGCAATTACAACAGAGGCTTCCCATCCAATGGGAGCAGAGTGAGTTAAAATATGTCCACAAACTCTTTGATGCTTCCCTCAAAGGAAGAGCCAAGTTCCCCTTCCCTCCAGTATGGGCTGGATTTAGTGACTCTCTTTTAATGAACAGAAGAAAAGTGAATGTGCGAATTCAGAGCCTAGGTCATACAAGGCACGGAAGCTCCCTGCTTGCTCTCCCCCTGGGATTGCCTGGTCTGGGAGAAGTTAGCTGCCATGCAGTGAGGCTTCTCAAGCAACTTGTGGAGAGTCCCACATGGTGAGGAACTGAGGCCTCCAGCCAACAGCCATTTGAGGGACCCATCTTGGAAGAGGATCCACCAGCCCCAGTCAAGCCTTCAAATGACTGTGGCCCTGTCTAACACGTTGACTGCAACCAACTGAGACCTTGAGCTGGAACCACCCAGTGAAGCCACTCTTGAGTTCCTGATCCACAGACACTATGAGATCATAAATGTTTGTTGTTTTAAACTACTAATTGTTGGGGGTAACTTGTTATGCAGCAATAGATAACTAATATAGGGAGGTTTGGAGGTAGAATTGTCCTTCAGAGCTGTCCCAAATGGGGGTGACAGGAAGAGGTCCTTATATCCTAAATTGACTAGTCATTAGATGTGGGCTGCCCCCTGCAGAAGGGACCATGACTTTGGGCAAAGCAATTTTCTTTGGCTGAGGGCAAGTTTTGAAGAGTGACTTAGCTGAGAGCTGTGGAGACCAATACTCTCAGCAGCTCAGGGAACATGTCCTTCAGTCCTGAAAGAAGGGTCTGGGCAGAGCATCACAGCATCACTAAAAGATGTTTACTGGGGGGCCAGCCTGGTGGCATAGCAGTTAAGTTCACATGCTCTGCTTCGGCGGCCCTGGGTTCGCCCGTTCGGATCATAGGCACAGACCTACGGCCCACTTATCAAGCCACGCTGAGGCGGCGTCACACATAGAGCAACTAGAAGGATGTACAACTATGACATACAACTATCTACTGGGCCTTTGGGGAGAAGAAAGGGGGAAAAAAAGGAAGACTGGCAACAAATGTTAGCTCAGGGCCAGTCTCCCTCAAAACAAAACAAAACAAAACAAAACAAAACAACAAAGGATGTTTAGTGGGACATCTCCTATTGTCTCAGAATGGGCACTAGGCTCACAGCTGAAAACAACAGGTATAATACCCCATCTTCTAACTAAAGATGCCCACAATCGGGGCCACGTCCCCCAGGGCTTAATAAAAAGCTACAGATGTAGCTTCCACCAAATACCTCCCCAATCCTCCCCTCAGTCTATAAAGGAAGGTAGGGGAAGAAATGAAAGGAAGCAGTTGGCCTTGTGGAGAATACAGTGTTTCTGGTGGGAAGTGACGTACAAGGGGAGGCTATAAGATAATCTCTCTTAGGTATCAATGGGACTTCCTGAAAGGGGAGGCTGGTGTTTCACTCCCTGCTTGCAAATCTGTGTAAACAGGATTCTTACTGATTTGCCCCTGTCTGTATTCCAGGAGGGAGCAAGACCACTGAGGAGAGATGGCAGAGTGGAGAGGAGAGACCATCAGGCAGCCTCTGTCCAGCCCTTTAGTGTGGCAAGGATGTGTGTTTCTTATCCATCTGGTGGACTCCGTGGAAGATAAATAGTCTTGAGCTGTCTTGCTGGACCCTCACCCAGGACACTGGGTGTACTGCTGGATGCTGGCAGTGGGGTGACAGAAAAGATCAAGCTGGAGACAGACTTCCCATGGAAACTACGGAGGGGAGAAGGCCACTGGGCCTTCCCACATGTGCCCCAAGAAGGGAGTTTCAAACAAAGGTCAGCTATCTGCAGGAGCAGGGATCCACTGAGAGAGAACTCCAGCAGTGGCCTGTTGAGAGATACTTCCCTCAACACAGAAGCGAGGCCTTGAGGAGGATGTTGAAGAAGTGTCTGAGAGCCAGAACCACGACTTGCACCTTCCCACCCCCACTAAGGATCTAGGGTCCCACTCAAGTCATGAGATTGACACTTTGACATGATCTGATTTTTAGAAACAGAAATTGACCAGAAAGTTATGGTGTCACCTGAGATGTGGTTAAGGAACAGAAAAGAATCCCAACAGTAGTGACTGGACATAAATGGACTGTTTCATGTTTGGAAGCTGCTGGCTCAACAGATCAGATTGATAATTGCTGGAACTAAAGCTCTTTGCACTGCGCCAGCATTCTGTAAGGATTGTGTACAACCTACGACGATGAGTAAAATATGGCACATCTGTCCTCGAGAAACAAGAAATCTTCTGCTGTAAAATAAGTATAAAGCAGGTTTGCTAAAACAAACTTCAGAATGTGGGTACGTGTAAGGTGTTTCTTTTCCTGTTTCCCTGCATCGTCTACTGAAATTGATATTTTACCAGTTGAAAACGATGGGTGAGTCTAGTAGAGAGGAATCCACTCCTTGAATTGCAAATAGACTAGACTGTGATTATTAAGTCCCTAATAAATTGTTCTAGAATTGCTGAGTTTGGGTTGCCAGGAAGATATCCAAGTCAGAAACGGAAGCCCTGAGGGCAGAGAGCAGCTGAAAACTGAGACCTGAATACTGGGAAATACCACATGTATCAACCTTCAAAAGCAATTGCGGCAACAGCACCATCACTGTTGTCGTATAAAATACCTTAAATTCTCAAGAGGGAGGCTTCCGTGATACTAATTCATGAAATCGTTTTAAGGAGAATTTCTGATGTAATCCTCAAAGTAATGCACTTTAGAAAAACAAATATCAGAATCAGAGAATTTAAAGAAAAAAAGCACTGCTTCACTGCATTAAGTCAGTTACCAAAATAATGACATTTTCCCTCTCTGCTTACTGGAAAAGCCCTTGTTAAAAACATTTACAAGGGATTTTATTTCAATAAATGTAGTATGTTGCCTAACACTGTATCGCTGCCCTGCCTGGAAGCAACTCCCCCCCGAGAACAATCCATGTCTTGAGTCTAGCTCAGGCAGCTCTTGCTAGGAATAACGGGGGGACGCAGCTCCGTTTTAGCTTTGGGGTTTGTATTTCCACGCACCGCCGGGCCCCCTCGTGGGAGGGGGGACCCCCAGGCCGCGCCTTCCCACGTTCTGCACGCGATCATGAATATTCAACACCCGTCCAGGGCGCGCACCGGGGACGGTACCCACCAGGCCCCGCGCGCCGCGGCTCGGAGCGGGGCGGGGTCACCCGCGCCCGCCGAGACCTTGGCCCCGGGCCCGGCGGCAGGGGCGCGGCAGCCGAGCCGCCCGCCAATCGGCGCTTTGCAGGCCGGGAGCGCGGGGCGGCGGGAAGGGCAGGAAGCGCCGCCGAGCTGGGGACGAACATAGGGGCGCCGGCCCTCAGAGGCCCCGGGAGGAAGCGGAGAGGACTAGTGGTGACCAGAGGAAGGAGACTGGGGAGGGAACCCCGTCCCCAGTAAAGCCAACTCGCTAGCGCAGCGACGCGGGCAGCCCCCCTCCGCGGCGCGCGCCGGGAAAGCCGAGTTTCCCCGCCCTCTAAAAAACGGGCGAGAAGAAAGGTATTTCCGGCGTTATGACTGGCTTTGCGGAAGGGGTGGGGCTAGTCTGGTCCCGCCCCTCACGCCCGGCGGGGGCGAGACGAAGAGTGACAGCCCCTCTGCCTGCGCTAAGGCCCGCCCCTGCGCCGGAAGGAGGAAGGAGGGGGAGTCGAGCGTGCGCAGGGCGTGAGGTCACGTGATGCAACTGCCAGCGAAGAAGGGAAAGGGGCGTGGCCCGGGTCGGAGGGGCGGGGCGGCCCTCCTTCCCCTCGGGTCACGCGCGGCCGGAAGTGGCGCCCGCAACGGAGTATTGGCGATGGGGACTTCCCTGGACATTAAGATTAAAAGAGCGAACAAGGTTTATCATGCCGGGGTAAGTGGGGTGGGCGGGCCTGCACGTTCCGTCGTCTCCGGGGCCCCGCGCAGTTCTGCGTGTCCCTGGGCGGGGCAGAGGTGCGTCCTGCCAGGTGCGTCCCGCGCGCCTCTGGCTGTCCTCCCAAGGGTCCCCGACGGAGTCGCCGTCGCGTCCGCGGGCGTGCAGGGTGAGGGGCGGCGCCGGGGCTGCAGCGCTAACTGGCCCCTTGAACGTCTGGCTCGGCCTCCGTCCCGGGCTTGAGCTGAGCACTGAGAGCCGAGGAGCTCGGTGAGCACACGTCCCGTGCCCTCACTCTTGGGGTGACTGACACGGTCTAACGAGAGGCAGAATTAACCTTGAAAGCAGAAATATGCACTTCAGGCCATGGTCAGCTCTAACACCGTGCAAAAGTTACTCATTTCTGTGGTTTTATTCTTTGAATAACATACAGAAGGAATGGTATATTGAAATGCAAGTCCAAAAAAATGAAAATCTTAACTGTGCCGTTAACAAGGTTTGCGCCACTGGCCAATCACTCCACCTCCTCGGGCCTCAGTTACTTTATTTGCAAAATGAGGATGATGCAAGGTTCCTGTGTCTCGGGGAATCTCAACCTTGGCATCAGAATCAGTCACCCTGGGGAGTCCCAAAATGTGATTGCCTGGGTCCCACCCCCAGAGATACCAGTGATTCAGCCAGGGTTGGAATCGCAGCTAGCTCTCACACCTTGTGCAATAAAATTGAGAGTAGTGGTTGGTCATATAAATGCAGAGCAGTCTCAAACGGGATAGAATATCAGGCAAAGATCATGAATGGATTCTACAATCTTTGGGTGCAAGAAGGTTGGGGAAACCTGATAATTACACAGACTAGAATGGCCACCTTCCAGATTATTAGTTACAGAAAGAAAGAGCTACCTTTATAGTGGAGGAATCTGGCAGTCACCACGCTAAAGAAGACCAACAGTGAACACCGCCTTACCATCATCACTAATGAGACTAACTGACATTATATTCTGGCATAGTAATAGAAGGGTCTAGCATGATGCACTGAGGACACGACCAATTTACGTGCTATTCCTGCCAAAAATGTTTAATCTAAGCCAATTCATAAGGAAACCATCAGGCATATCTAAATTGAGGAACATTCTACGAAATAGCCTGGATTCTTCAGAAATGTCAATGTCATGAAAAAAAGGAATTTTTCTAGATTAAAAGAGACGAAAGGGATATAACAACCAAATACAGTGCATAATTTTTGATAAATATGAATATGGACTATACATTAAATAATAGTTTTGTATTGATGTACAATTTCTCAAGTGTGGTATTTCTATTTTGGTTATGTAGGAGAGTACTCCACATATTGAAGTATTTAGGAGTGAAGGGTCACAATTACTAAATTTTAAATGATCCAGCCGTAAATCATGTGTGTGTGTGCACGCACATGTGAGGGGAAGAGAAAAAGTAATATGGCAAAATATTAATAATTAATAATTTCTTTATTGAGATCTCTAATTCCAATACCATAAAATTCACCCTTTTAAAGTGTAATATATTCACAGATTTTAATATATTCACATAGTTGTGCAACCATCACCACTGTCTAATCTAGAACCTTTTCATCACCCCAAGAAGAAACCCTGTACCCCTTAGCAGTCACTCCTCATTGCCCCTCCCTCTCAGGCCCTGGCAATCACAGATTTACTTTCTGTCTCTGTGGATTTGCCTATTCTGAACATTTCATACAAATGGAATCATTCCTAATGAATCATAAATGATATAAATGGAATCATACAATATGTGGCCTTTTCTGCCTGGCTTCTTTCACTTAGCGTAATTGTTTTCAGTGTTCATAAATGTTGTAGCATGTATCAGTTCCTCATTCCTTTTTATGGCTGAATAATGTTCCGCTGTATGGCTACAACACATTTATTTATCCCTTTATCTGTTGATGGACATTTTGGTAATTTTCACTTTTTGGCTATTATGAATAATGCTACTATGAACATTCTAGTGCAAGTTTTTGTGTGAACATGTCTTCATTTCTCTTGGGTAAATATTGAGGAGTGGGATTGCTAGGTGATATGGCAACTTTATGTTTAACTTTTTGAAGACCCACCAAATTGTTTTCCAAAGCATCTGCACCACTTTACTTCTACCAGCAGTGTATGAGGGTTCCAGTTTCTCCTCTACTTTGTATTCTCATAACTTTTCTGTAGCTTGGAAGATTTCAAAATAAGAATTGGGGGAGGCAGGAGACTGTATTACACATTTTGCTTTAGTACCTATTATTTCATTGAAGAGTTAGCACATTCCATTCAGAGATGTTACTCCAGCTGAAATGCTGAGGTGTTTTCTGGGATTTTTAAATATGGTACAAGTAATGAAAAGTACATTTAGAAAAGATGGAAGAAATAGAATCATAAAATTGACCCAGCTGAGGTCTTAACACAACTGGGACCACTCCTCGTGGGTGGCAGAGTTGAAGGTGGTGTCAGCTCTGCCCATCTAGTGCACATCTCTTGGTGCCATTATCAGGAACTGAATCTGCAGTTGTTGGCTTATGGCTGTGTTTCTCAGTCTTCAGTCACTTTTGCACTTAATGCATTTTAGATGGTTGCTATTTTTTTAAAAACAAAAAATGATGTTACCAATAAATCTAATCAGTTGACAAAAATACACAGCTGGACATATGTGCCCATGACCCATGTGTTAGACTCCATGATCTGTGATTCAGGATAGGTGGAGTAGGTGCCCAGCGCTGTCATGACTGCTTTCTAAGCTCCAGGTGGCGGGACCCTTGCTGCCTAGTTGCTTGATGAGGACCGCATGTTGCAAGTGTAGTTTGCACCATGGTTGTTCGAAGGGTGGCCTCTCTGTCCCACCCTCCCCACTCTTAGATGGCTGCTGGTGGAACTAATAACATACAAGTTTTCAGTTTTCTCTGTACATCTCAACAGCATTGGTAAAGGTGCAATTACTAAAGATTTGACTCACTGATGGGCCTGCCAGAGCACAGTACCTGTAATTCTCATGGTTCGCTTAAGGTGGCTGTTGCCTGCGTTAGCTTGATCCTGAGGTCCTAAGTGATTGTCGTCCAAGTGAAACACGTTTGTCCATGTAACCACATAAAGCAGTCTTATGTTTCTCCGAGGTACCTGGGAAACACTGGTGTAGGGTTTGTCAGCCAGGCAGTGTCACTCCCATTTTACTGATGAGGAAACTGAGGCCTAGACAGGTTGAAGAGTTTGCCCAAGATCACCCAGCTAATGACAGAGACTGGATTCCAGCTCAGGTAGGTCAGGTTTCAAAGCGTGTCCATCCAACGCTATTATACCACCTCCCTAAGAGTGGCCATTTTTATGCAAAATGGAGGAATTTGTGATGTAGAATTGTTTATTAATTTCATAGGGGAGCTATAAATAGCATTTTAATATTTCAGTTAAAAAAACTGCTATGACTTCTACTCGGAACGTGTGCTGTGGACACCAGAGAACCTAAGTTATACTTGGGTTTAAGATTGACATTTGGTTTTTTCCCCTAGAAAAAGGTGCTCATTGACAAAATGATGGAGTTTTTTTTAATCATAGCTGAATCACTTTTTAAAATATAAATGTAATGCATACCATGTTAACAACTTAACATTTTACAGAAGGCTGGAAAGTGAAAAGTCAGGTCCTTCCTCCTCTTTGTGACCCCCTTTTCCGTCCCTGGAGGTATCCACTGACAGTTTGGGTGCTATTCCAGACATTTCCTGTGAATCGGTGCACATGTGCGCACACAGACGCACACACAACTTGTTCTTTTTGCTCAACAGTGTATCTTTATCTTAGATACCTTTCCATATCACCGCGTCTTCATCAGTCTCATTCTTCTTTAGATTGTTATTTAATCAGAATAAGTTTATTCAACCAAAGTCTATGAGGCTTACAGGTCAGCGGGGAGACATAGGTAAATACAGAAACAAAAGGTGATCAAGTGCTTGAGCAGGGGCACCTGTGGTATCTGATGAGCACAAAGTAGGGCACAGTCATGTCAGGGGAGGGGCCCTTTGGGAGCTTCATTGAGCTGGCAGTGCTTGAACCTGGTTTTGAAATCTAAGTGCTGGACCAGGGCCTCCCTCCTCCCTGGGGCTTTGTTTCCGTCAGAAGGCTAGCCAGCGTGAGCAAGTGAACAACAACTTGCAGACATTTGTGAAGCAACCTGAGTCCAGTAAAGGATTTCTTTTACTCCATTTCCCAACCGTTTACAGTCACTTCTCATCTAATTTGACAGCAGTTTTTAAAGGCGACTTCACTTTCTCATGTTTCCAAAATGTTTCCTCTTTTCCTTGAGTTTATTCTGCTCTCGTTTTTTTTTTTTTTAAATCATTTGGTTTTTTTAATAATTTTATTTATTTATTTTTCCCCCCAAAGTCCCAGTAGATAGTTGTACGTCATAGCTGTACATCCTTCTAGTTGCTGTACGTGGGACACGACCTCAGCATGGCCGGAGAAGCGGTGCGTCGGTGCATGCCCGGGATCCGAACCCGGGCCACCAGCAGCGGAGCGCATGCACTTAACCGCTAAGCCACGGGGCCGGCCCTCTTGTTTTTTTTTTAAACTTCGTAAGTTGGTTGTTTAGCTTATTAAATTGTAGCCTCCTTTTGAAAATGTGGACATTTTCCTCTAAGTACTACCTTAGTTGCATCCCACAAGTCTTTTGTTTTTAATAGCTTGGTGAATTATTATGAAGCAGACACCCTTGTAACCCCACCCAGGTCCTGCTGGAGAGGGGCAGGGGACCAGGAGAGAGGGAGAGACTGGAAGAAGGAGAATCGCTCTGCCTAGATGCTGGCAGAAGACGCTGCTCCAAAGGCCCCTGCTGAGGCTTCATGCTTTAGCAGCCTCACGCTCTGTGGGACGTGGGAAGACCCCAAAATAATGCTCCTCTGCATGTCCCATGAGTTGTGATTTGTAGTATTTTTATAAGTGTACACCTTAAATATCTTCTGATTTCCGTCATGATTTTTTTCTTTGAGGCATGAGTTGTTTAGAAGTGTGTGTTTTAATTTCCGTTATAAAAACAACTCACTCATAGGCTTACAATAATTCCTAAATTTAATATTTAAATTTTAGAAAATTCCTTATGAGAAGAGTAACTTTAACCAGAAAGTGAGATTATGATGGAGGAGAAGAATGTCAGGTCCAATGGTCAGGAGAAGACAGAATAACACAGAAATGTTCTCTGTAATTCAGCAGTAACCTGCAGTAGGTTACCAACACATTTTATATATACCTCTATCATTGCACCGATTAACTTCTGCTAAAATTAATTTGCTCTGAGTCCACCTAGCTAAAATATTTTGTTTTGTTTATATTGTATACCTAGGCCTGTCAGTATCTACCACTTAGTGGATGCTCAAAAACTTGATTAAATGAGGTTGAAGCCTTAAAACATTTAAACAAAATTCATAAGACTAATAGTTTTATAAATGCATTGATCAGAAAGAAGAAACTGTGGTCTTATAGGTATAAGTTTTGCTTTGTAATTAGATTTAATATTCTGGGTATAAATTCTAGACAGATGTTGGTAGTATTTATTCTTATTTTGACATAGCCCCAAAGTGACACATTGAACCCGCCATAACTGGTATTTGCTTTAGGACGATCATTCTTAAGAGAATCATTCAAATAAATATGGGAATGGAGACTTCAGAATTCCTGTATATACAATTATCTTCTCTCTAATTCAGTAATAGACAATTGTCCAAAATGTGATTCCCCAGTGTCTTCATCACAGTTTACACAGCTCAGAGAGGGTAAACCCTTCCTCAGAGCTTGAAGCATTGTGGGCAGGCCACCTTCTCCCTCAGAGTCCTGCCCATGGAGTCCAGAAACTTGACTTGTGTCTCCAAAGCCCCAAGTATGGTATGAGACAATGAGGAATGTGATAAAAAGTCCCTAATTCTGTATTTCCAGCGAAAGTTTTAATTTCCCATGAGAAAACGTAACTAATGCTATTCTATAATAACATAAACTAGTATAGCCGTTTCCAGCTCCCACGCTGCTTTAATCCTCCCAAATACTGAAGAGGTGGCATTTTCCCCCATTTTATGGTTGAGAAGACTGAGGCTCAGAGAATTCTGTCTATCAGTGCCTTGGCATGGCACTGATAAGAGCGAATATTTGAAATTGTGTCTCTTTATTCCCAAGTCCAGGACTCTGTGTGCCTTCTCTGGGTTTTCATTCTCATCTGTGGGATGGAGATGATACCTACTCAAAGGGTGTGTTGTGAGGATGAAATGAGATAGAGTTTTAAGTCGTTTATTAGAGGTTCTGACCCATAGCAGGGGCTCAAATGGTAGGTGGTGGTGGGGTTACCCTTTTCCATCACGTCTCTTCACACTCAGAATCACTCCTTGTTTGCTGTGATGTAAATCAGGTTGTTAGTACACCCTACAAATGGCATGGTAAGTGTTTTATCAGATGCCTTACAGATTGTCGAATGTCTCCATGGTGGAGATGGGGGAAGGAGGACCAGTGACGGAGGAGAGCAGGTAGAGGTTACAGCATTTTGGGCCCTGACAGCTGAGTGTGGTTCGGTATTGCTGTGTACTTCCTTGCCTGGTGCGGTAGATGTGTTCTTGATCAACAAGTTTGACTCAAATGCATTGTAAATTCTGTGATATTTTCAGTGCGATAGAGGAGCTTATTGGTTAAAAAACCCTGCAGTAAATCTTTTTGTAATGTAAATATAATTCATTTGTTTTTATAAATTCAGAATGTTTTACATTCTTAAATCCTGGCACATGTACTCATGAAAATGACACAGTTAAATATTATGGTTGTGAAAAACGTAAATAAGAGATTTACTACCCAGTGTAGCCAGGTTACAGGGATAAGGGATTTATGCACTGTGGACTGGTAACTATTACCACAAGAACCTCGAGATTTGCATTTTGTCTTATTTGGCTTACAAGTGATTTCCTGTTAAAAAAAAAAAATTAAAGAGGAAAAGTCCTATACCTAATCATTCATTATTATGAAGAAAAATTGCAAAGCTAGGATGGTATGAGAAAAAAGCCTAACTATTCTACTTTGTACTACTGGATTCTTGATACATGAATGGTCAAGTATAGTGGATGCTGTTGCACGTACTCATCTACATGTAGAAATGTAACCCTTTGAGCTAGGAGGGATCCCATTTTGTGGGAGGTATATGAACCTTTTAAGAAACAGCCATCTAAGCTTTAAGTGAGTCTCTTTTCTCTCTAATAGTCTGATTCTCCTGAAAAGGCTTGTCTCCTGAATCATAACCTAACCCTTATATAATGTGGGAGAGATATTTTCAGAATTATCCAAGCCTGTTTGAAAACTGAGATGCAGTAAAATTATTCCTGTAGTTCTCCATTCGGTGTGGTTGCAGCAGATTCTGTGCTGGCCTGAGCATTAGTAAGCCTGCCTGACAGCTGTGGGTGTGTCAGTTCTAGACTCTGCAGCGGCTGGACAAGTCTCAGCATGTTGTGGATGCCCTTGACCCCGGACAGGCTGCTCTGACTCTGGCAGGGTGGTTGTGTTTTCCTCTGCCTTCCTCTTGATGCTGAATCCGCAGTGCAGACTCCTGACCTTGAGTCCCCAGTCTGGACCTCCTGACCTTACCTTGTCCTGGGTTCAGCCTTGTGTCACCAGCCACGCCCTCTCCATGGGCTGAAACCTGCAGTCTTTGTCTTCTGCCTAATTCCTGTGTAATTGTCCCCTAGTGGCTGAACTCCCAGCTGTGCATCTCATAGGCTGGAGAGCCAGCAGCACAGGCAGGTTTTGGGGAGATGGCACCTCTCTTTTTCTCCTGTTTTTCCCCCTCTTTGACTCCTTCTCCACTGCTTCCCCAGCCGGAGTCTGCAGAGCCCCACTGTCTACTCTACAGAAGGTCCAAGCTCTCCACCTGTTAGGAAGCTCATTGCTGCTGTCATCCTTACCCCCTGCCCCTCCCTGTTCCTCCTGCACCTCTGAACCATGTGCCCTCTCACCCCCCACTTTTCCTCTGGGCTGATCTGACCCCCACTCCCTGACTCTCCCCTCCTTGGCCCCGTCACTCTTCCTGCACCTCTGCTCCCTCGCCCTCTCCAGTCCTCTCTTCTCCTCTTGCTTGCCATCTGCTCTCTTATTAGCATGGGCAGGTTCTGGAAAAGTTGTGAGTTGAAGCCAGTTTTCCATTTGCTTTCCATTTTCATTTCAGCTACACTTTGGGAGTTTTTAATTCCCTAGCTCTGAATATCTCTTCATGTCATTCAGTTTTTTACACAGGTAGTTGTTATATATAAATGCAGTTCTTTTACTAGATAAATCGGTGATACCACCCCCACCCCCCGGTAGTTTTCTAACCGTCAACTTCTGTTCAGAAAACAGAGTCACTTGTTAGCCGTGGGCCGTGTGGGCTGACCTGTTTCCCCTCCCAGTGAGCACACTAAAGCCAGACCATTTCAGAAGAGCATTGTTAACAAATCGACAACCGGCAGTATTTAGCCAACAGAAAAGCACAACATTCCAGAGCTCAGGAATAAACTTTGCCCTCTGTGGGTGGATAGTTTAAGAGAGGTCAGGTCATGCAGTGACTTGCTTCAGGCCCATTCACAGTTCCTGCATGTGGTAGTAGATCCAGCGTGTACCCGCTCACAATTCCTGCATGTGGTAGTAGATCCAGCATGTGCCTGTTCATGATTCCTGCGTGTGGTAGTAGATCCAGTGTGTGCCCGCTCATGATTCCTGCTTGTGGCAGTAGATTTAGCGTGTGCCCGCTCATGATTCCTGTGTGTGGCAGTAGATTTAGTGTGTGCCTGCTCACGATTCCTGCATGTGGTAGTAGATCCAGTGTGTGCCCAGCTCACTATTCCTGAGTGTGGTAGTAGATCCAGCGTGTGCCTGCTCAGGATCCCTGTGTGTAGTAGTAGATCCCAGTGTGCCCAGCTCCTGATTCCTGAATGTGGTAGTGGATCCAATGTGCCCACTCATGGTTCCTGCGTGTGGTAGTAGATCCAGCATGTGCCTGCTCACGATTCCTGCATGTAGTAGATCCAGCGTGTGCCCAGCTCACAATTCCTGCGTGTGGTAGTAGATTCTGTGTGTGCTCGCTCAGGATCCCTTTGTATAGTAGTAGATCCCGGTGTGCCCGGCTCACGATTCCTGCATCTGGTAGTAGATTTAGTGTGTGCCTGCTCACGATTCCGGCATGTGGTAGTAGATCCAGCATGTGCCCACTCATAATTCCTGTGTGTGGTAGTAGATCCAGCATGCGCCTGCTCATGATTCCTGCATGTAGTAGTAGATCCACTGTGTGCCCAGCTCATGATTCTTACATGTGGTAGTAGATCCAGCGTGTGCCTGCTCAGGATCCCCGTGTGTGGTAGTAGATCCCGGTGTGCCCGGCTCACCATTCCTGCATGTGGTGGTAGATTTAGTGTGTGCCTGCTCATGATTCCTGCATGTGGTAATAGATCTAGAGTGTACCCAGCTCACGACTCCTGCGTGTGGTAGTAGATCCAGCGTGTGCCCAGCTCATGGTTCCTGCGTCTGGTAGTAGATCTAGTGTGTGCCCAGCTCAGAATTCCTGTGTGTGGTAATAGATGCAGTGTGTGCCCGGCTCACCATTCCTGCGTGTGGTAGTAGATCCAGCGTGTGCCTGCTCACGATTCCTGCGTGTGGCAGTAGATGTAGTGTGTGCCTGCTCACAATTCCTGCGTGTGGCAGTAGATTTAGCGTGTGCCTGTTCATGATTCCTGTGTGTGGTAGTAGATCCAGCGTGTGCCTGCTCACGATTCCTGCGTGTGGCAGTAGATCCAGCGTGTGCCTGCTCACGATTCCTGCATGTGGCATTAGATCCAGCGTGTGCCCAGCTCACAATTCCTGCGTGTGGAAGTAGATTTAGCGTGTGCCTGCTCACGATTCCTGCGTGTGACAGTAGATCCAGCGTGTTCCCAGCTCACTATTCCTGCGTGTGGTAGTAGATCCAGTGTGCCCACTCATGGTTCCTGCGTGTAGTAGTAGTTCCAGTGTGTGCCTGGCTCACAATTCTTGCGTGTGGCAGTAGATTTAGCATGTGCCTGCTCACGATTCCCGCGTGTGGCAGTAGATTTAGCGTGTGCCTGCTCACGATTCCTGCGTGTGGCAGTAGATCCCTGGTGTTAGGCACTGTGGTGTGTTGTGCACCGTTGCTCCCTGGCCATAGGGTCCTGGGTCCTTTCAGATGCTTTTTTATACAGATAGGTAAAGATATAATTTTTGTAAAATACTTTTATGAAGTGAAGAATTGCTATCAATTTCAATTATTGTCCTCTACCTGCACACAAGAGTCTCTGGACACATTTATATGGTGAGCAACTCGTAAAAAGACTGTCTTGGTCTTTTATTGTCTTTGTTGAAGAGACAGTCTACTCTCTCACTCCCGGGAGAAGACAATTCAGGCTCAGAGAAATGGTGGCTTTCTCAAGGTGATGTGATTGAAAATATATCTTACCTCTCATCTCTCAAACTAAAGTGTTTCCATATAAAACTGCTCAAGAAAATGAACAGTATTGTTTGTTTAGGATAAAGATTTTCCAAAAAAATTTTAAGCCATGGAACTTTTATTAAATGAAATCTTATATAGAATTCTAATATATCAATTTTTATAAATATAATACTTATTAAAATAGTTTGTTTTATAAGCAGGTAAAAGCAGAGCTTTTCCATTTGAAGTGATTTCCCTCCTTCCCTCCCTGACTTCCTCAAATCCCAAAGTGGCTGCTGCAGCCTAGGGCCCAGTGCTTCCCAGTTTGAAAAGTACTGGTTGTAGGATGTAATGACCAGCCAGAGCCAACGAGGCTGAAGTTTTTTCATACCAACCCATTTTATTTGGTCTATGCCAAAGCTCCTAGGCTCTGTTAACTTTCACTTATAATGCGGTGCATGCAACGAGGCTTAAAATATTTTGCTTTTATTTACTGGGGGAGTTAACCAAAAAAGCTAGCCTCCTGCTTCACACAGATTGTAGACCCACCACCCTTGGTTACCAAGGACTGACTAAGGACTGACCATCCTTGGTTAGTCTTCTTCCACTTTCCTCTTTGACAGGCTGCTCATCTGGGGTTCTTGGGCCAGCAGGCCCAGCAGAAACTGGTGGGTCTGGCCACTTCCCTGTTCTCCTTCCTGGTGGTTAAACTCGCCCTGGGCAGGGTGGTAGGAGATTGTTGGTAGCCTTGGGCTCTTGACAGGAACCTGTACCTGATTAAGCTTTTCTGACCCTGGCTTGCTGATGCTCAGAAAGAGCTTGCCTCTGAGAAAGGGAAGGTTACACCAGCTCTCCCCCTGGCTGTTGGGCAGCTTCTCGTGGGGTATGACGTTTGCGCATGTGCTTTCCAGTGATGGCTGGGTTCCATTAATCCCCACTACCTGCCCCCATGGTGATATTCTTATATTCTTATTTATGCTCATGGTTTTACTGTCTCTCACCAGGCATGATGTCAACCAAACATTGGCCCTTCCTTGGTTTTATCAGGAAAGATCATGTAAGACCATTACTCTAAAACACAAATCATCATCTTTGGGAAAGGAACAGAAATCCCATCAATGGAAAAGTAGGGGGTAGATAGGCAGAAATTCCCTTCTTTAATAATAATCAGGAAAAAAGTAAGCTTTTTTAAATTTAAAAAAGATATAGTAGAGTTAATTTGACCACGTTTTGAATCTTGCAAAAAACTTTATATTTTGTAAATTTAAAAATATATCTTTTTATTTGCTAAGAAAATTCAAATAATAGGAAGGACTGTCAAATGAGAGGTGACATTCTTCTGTCCCCCTCCTTCACTACTCCATAAGCACTTCACAGAATTAACACTTGACATTCCCAGCCTCCCACAGTAGGGTCTGACAGTCACCGTGGGCAGTGGCGCGGGAGCCACTGGAGCAGCATGAAGCAGAGAGACTCCTATGCTGGGCAGTGCAGGGTCTGCCCTGGCGCTCTCCTGCCGAGTTTCTGCCTTTCCACAGCTCTTTGGACAGTGGGACTTGTTGGCTTTGGACTCACGTCTCGCCCTCTAGTCCTGGAGTTTTATCCGCCTTGGATTGGGTGATACACTGTTCTCATTTATACATGAGTTTGCTCTCACTGGGCTTCAATTTGGTGGCTGTTCGGGTTGTTCATTATTAAGTGTGGGCTGGCCAGTCAAAGCCTTTTCTTTGGCCAACTCCCTGTCATCCACAGCCATTACTTTGTCATATAATTAGGCCAACTCCCAGACTTGTCTGTCATCAGAGCTCTCCTGAACTCTTGGTTTATAGTCTGGAGTCTTTACATTCACTTACGCCAATTGTTCCAAACTGGTGTCAACGTTCTAACTTTTTATGAGTTTTAGTGTTATTGAAATCTGAAATCCAGTAATCTCTATTAACTCATAATTTTGCTAATATGTGGTATCTAACCCCTGAAACCACACAGCACACCAGGATTTGAATTTTGTACTCCTGCGCTAAGACCCCATATTCACTTACTTTTATTAATTTTTACTTTTTGTGACTAGTTATGGCAATCTTATTCTGCCCCTTTCTTCTACATTTTTACTCGGTGGCTCAGGTTTCTTCTCCAGACTCTCAAAGTTTCAGAACTAGAAGTTTCAGAGATGACTCCATCAGACAATAGCTGCGATTTTTGTCGGCCCCTTTTACTTAGTATTTATTTACACCTATACTTAGAAGGAACCTGCTGTGTTTCACCATTTTAGTACAGCATCAGATGGCAGTACTAAAATGTAAGCCCCCTGAGGACGGGGCTTTTGCCTCCTTTGTTCACTGCCCTGTCCCTAGTGCCTGGAACAGCATCTGATACATGGTAGCCATGCCAAAAATATTTGTTGAATGAATGATGATATTATTTCTGCTCTTTTGGCAGTAAGTATATATGTGAACCATGTAAATTAGTATCTCAGTATTTTGGTCCAGTTCCATTGCTAGTGAACTGATTGATTTTTATAAATTTTTACTTAAATATTAATCGCTTTTAGAATACTACCTTGTTATCAAGAAAGTGGCGTGAGTATATTTCCTTCTATACTTGATTATCTCTGTGGGTTTCTTAATATAGGTATATCACATGCAGTAGATCACTCGTTTCAGTGTAGAGTTCTCTGAGACTGTAACCACCGTCACAGTCAAGATAGGAAATAGTCCTGTTACTCCCCCAAATTCCCTTGTGTCCTTTGTAGTCAACTTTTTCCCCACCATCCCTCCAGCCACTGGCAAGCACTGATCTGTTTTCACTCTCCATGGTTGGCCTTTTCCAGAGTGTCATATAAATGGCATAAATATGATCATATGACATGTGGCCTTTTGAATCTGGCCTTATCACTTAGCATAATGCCTTTGAGGGTCATTGGAGTTGTTGTATCAGTAGTTTGTTCTTTTTATTGCAGCATGGTCTTCCCTTGTATGGATGTACCACTGTTTGCTCATCTGTCATCCGTCACCCATTGAAGGACATTTGGGTGATTATGAATAAAACTACTAGAAACATTTGCATATGGATTTTTGTGTGAACATAATCTTTCATTTCACTTGAGTAAAATCTCAGAATGGGATTGGAGATGACACATTCTCTTCAAAATTCTGCTTTCTAGAACTTTAGTAAACACCCCATAATATTTGCCATTGCTTACTATGTGGAGAAATATTTGGTGATCATTTATTAACTGTTTTTCAAACAAGATGGATAATACAGAATAGTGGAGATGGTGATAACTAACAAGTTGAAATCTCTTTAATGTTTCTGATTTCCGTTTTCCAACCAAAATGGGTCTCTAAGTGCTGCTAAGAAAGACTAAGGTGTTTCAACAAGCAATTAGTTGTCTAACTTGTGTTTTCCCATCTAGCTCAGTGACTTACCTTGTAATTTGTGTGTGTGTGTTAGTTAACTGCTTAACGCATTTGATTCCCCGTTGGTAAATGAAAGGGCAGCTCATTATTGGTGTACAAGATCTCTAGACCAAATGTGGTGTAAGAGTCCCAGGTGGTTCTAAGAGTATTGCTGAGCGTTAGGAAGGAAGGACTTGTTTGGATATGCAGAGGACTCTTGAGGACAATAATGGCTATCACGACTCATCATGCTGCTGGGACCATTAGCAAGGAAAGACACTGGAGAGAGAATGGCTGAGGAATTAGCTAAGAGGCTTCTCCTTCTCTCACAGTTGCGTTCAAGTCCGAAGTAAGAGATAATCCAGATAAATGTGACTTTCTAGCATGCAATCTTTAGATCTTTCCCCTAGAAAGACCACTATGCCCTTGGGTTATCAAAATTTAAGGGACTTAGAACTATATATTTAGGTCTAGAGGCCACACATTCTGGGATTGATCTTATTTTAAAATTGATTTATTATGTTAATGGTTCATCAGTTCGCATGGTTTAAAATTTGTGAGTTTCAAGATGGATGCATCTGGCACCCACTATCCCTCAAGGTCCTTTCCTATGGGGCAGCCAAAAGCTCTCAATTTCTTGTGCTTCTTGCCAAAGGTATTTTATGCATATATAAGTAAATATGTACAAATGTTCTTTTTCTCCCCTTTTTCCACAATGGTACAATATGCAGCCTTAAAAAAAAAAAGAGCATGTATATACTAATGTGAATGATCTCCAAGATATTGTTAAAGGGAAAAACCACCATTTGCCTATTGTTGGAATTTAGTTGTTCACAATCTTTTGTTATTACAAACAATGTTACAATGAGTAACTGTGCCCATAAGTCATTTCACATGTGCAAATATGTCTGAGGAAAATTCCTAAAAGCAGAATTGCCGGGCCTAGGTGTTCGTAAAATGTTTTTGGTATTGCCAAATGGCCTTTCCGAGGTGATAGTTTTCTAGACTCCCCCAGCAGTGTATGAGAGTGCCTGTTGCTCCCTCCCCAACACAGTAGGATCAAATTGTTTGATCTTTGCTAATCTGATAGGTGGAAAATGGCCCTTGGGATAGTTTTAATGATCATTTCTTCTGTTATTGTTGAGACTGAGCATATTTTCATGGGCTTAGGAGCAATTTGCTTCTCCTTTTCCGTGAACTCTTTGTTTATACCATTTGCCCATATTTTTTTTGTTTGGTTGTTTATCTTTCTCATTAATTTTTTTTAGTTCTTAAAATATTAGAGAAATTAGCCCTTTGCCTGTTATATTAAGTTGCAATATTTCCCTAGTTTATCATTTATTTAAGTTGTATTGGTCATATTCACTTTTATGAAACAAACTTTATTTTGGGTCATATTTGTAGTCATATTTGTTTGGAGTCGTTCTTACAAGAGCCTTCTCCACTTTGATATGATAAAAATCACTCTCTGTACTTTCTTCTAAAACTTTTATTTCAGTTTTTACATTTAAGTCCTTGATGCATTTAGAACTTTTCATGTACAAAGGTTTGCAGTATGGATCCAACTTAATTTTTTTTCCAGTTCTCTGGCCAGTTTTCCAATATCATTTAGTGAATATTCCACCTTTTCCTCTGGATTTAAAATGCTACCTTTATCATGTATTAAATTCCCGTACTATCTGGGTCTGTTTCTGGAATTTCCATGCTGTTCTATTGACCTTTCAGCCTGTGTACGTGTCCTGTACCACACTTTGTAAATTATGTGTCATAATATCTTGTAGGACTAGTCTCCCTCATTTCTCTTCTTTTCAAAATTTACTTTTTATTCCATATGAATTTTAGAATCAGCTTGTCTAGTCTATCTCACCCCTAAAAAAAGAAGAAAAACAATTCTGATATTTTCTTTAGGATTGTGTTGCCTTTACAGACTGACTGAGAAAGTAGACATGTTAAGGGTATTTAAACTTCCTTTTCAAAAATATAGTATGGCTTTCCATTTGTTTCTTTTGTGCCCTTCAGCCATGTTTTAAGTTTTTGTCTTATCACAGTTTTAGACATTTCCTGTTAAATTAATGTATAGTATTTTAACTTATTGTTGCTTTTGAAAATAGTCTTTTCTTCCAGTGTATCTTCTCATTGATTGTTGTCTTGTACATCATGCCTTACTGACTTCTGTATATTAATTTTGTACCCAGCTACCTTTCTTCCTGAAATCTAACTCTTCATGTTGATAATTTTTCAGTGAATTCTCTTGGGTTCTTTCAGACATACAATCATATCATCTACAAATAATGATCATTTTACCTCCTCCTTTTCAATTTTCATGCTTATTTCTTTCTCTAGTTTTATTGCATTAACTAATACTTGTAGTACATTAATAGTAGTGATAGTGGTCATCCTGGTTTTATTCCTGACTTAAATGCAATGTATCTCATTTCCCATTAAGTCTGATGCTGGCTTTTGGGTAAGGTAGATATATTTTGTCATGTTAAGGAAGTTTCCTTCTATTCTTATTTTACTAAGAATTTTATCAAGAATAGATATTAAATTTTATCAAGTGACTTTTCAGCATCTGCAGAATTGACTGAACGATTTTTCTCTGGAGAGCTAATAATATAATAAGTTATATTAATAGCTTTCCTCAATTATTGAACTATCTTTGCATTCCTAGATTAAATCACACTTGGTTATCGTGTAATATTCCTATAAGTTGCTACTGGATTGTATTTGCTGATATTCTATTTAGAACCTTTGCATTGATATTTATAAATAAGAAAAATTTAGTTTTCTCTGTGTGTGTGTGTGTGTATGTAGATTTTGTCTTACTTTGATGTAATTGTTATGTTTGCTTGATTTTTTTAAAGGACATTCCTTCCTTTTCTATGCTTTGGAATAGTTTAATATTGGAATTTTCTGTTTTTACACATTTGGGAATGATCTGTGAAACTCTTTGGGCCTGGTGCTTTGGGCGAGAACTTATTTATAACTTTCTCTATTTTTTCTGTGGTGATTGATTTGCTTAGGTTTCATGTCCCCTTTGGAGTTAGTTTGGATAAATTATATTTTCCTATAAAACTAATTCACTTTACCAGCTTTTCAAATTTACTTATATGCAGTTGAACAGTGTATTATCTTATTCTTTTAATTACCTCTATATCTCTATTTCCCTTTTCTTTCTTATTTTGGATATTTGTATTTGCTTTCCTCTTTTTTTCCTTGATTAGGTGAATAATTTGCTTTACTGTTTCTTTTCTTTTCCCCTAAAGAAAGAACTGTGGAGCTATTTATGGGCTAATTTGGTCAATTTTTGTGAAGGTACCGTGGACATTGAAGAGTTTTCAGGGTGTAGAGTTCAACATGTTCCAATTAGTTATACCCTATTGATGTGTAACTTAGGTCTTCTATATCCTTTCTTCTGTTTGTCGTCTTTATCTGGGATGTAATCTAAGGGGGGTAAGTTAATATCTCCCACAAGTAATATGTTTTACTCCATTTCTCTTTGTATCCCCTGTCATTTTTGCTTTATGAGTGTTGATGCTATGTTATCTGATCCACAGATAGTAATACCACACGTCTTTACTGTGAGTTACACCCTTTAGAATTGTACAGTACCCTTCTTTGTCTTGTTCAAGCCTTTGTTTTTTGAACTCAGCCTTGTCTGATATTAAGATTACAGCCCACGATTTATTTCTTCACTTTTGCTTCATATGCCTTTGCTTATCCTTTCCTCTTCAGCCTTTCCAAACCCATCCTCATCCCTGCATTTTTAGGTGCTTCTGTGTTGTACAGCATAAAATTGGGTTTTGCTTTGAGATAAAATCTGAATGTCTAATAGACATTAATTTAGCCAGTTTATTCATATGACATATTTGGCATTAATTCTGGCATTGCTGCTTTCTTGTTGTTTGGGGGGATTGTTTTTGAAGTAGCTGTTAAAACATCTTCCTCTCTACGGTCTTATTTTCTTTGCTTTGTGTTGCGTGTATGATTTTCTGATAATTTGGAGTTTTATTTATTATAATTGTTACCCTTACAACTTTTTATTATACCCTAAATCTTTTATGTTTTAGACGTTATTTATTAATTCCCTACTGTGAACAATGATAAAATTGGTATATTTCCTCTTCTTTTCCCCTCTCACTTTCTTCTCTTCTACCAACTGATCTTAGTTATTTACAAATATTACCTTTATTGGTGTTTACCTTTGTTAACTTTATTTGTACTATGTTATTTTTTAAATTTAAATCCACACTGTCCTGTGGAACTCGCTGTGATGACATGAATATACGGTTTATCTGCCCTGTCCATTATGATAGCCATTAGCCACAATGTGGCTTTTACGCACTTTAAATGTGGCTAGTGCAGCTAAGGACCTGAACTTTAAATTTTATTTAATATTAATTAATATAAATTTAAGTTTAAATGGCCACATATGGCTAGTGGCTCCCATATTGGAAAGCGTGATTTTAATGATATATATATATTTTTGTGTGTGTGAGGAAGATCAGCCCTGAGCTAACATCTACCAATCCTCCCCTTTTTGCTGAGGAAGACTGGCCCTGGGCTAACATCCATGCCCATCTTCCTCCTCCGCCACAGCATGGCTTGACAAGCGGTGCGTCGGTGCGCGCCCCAGGATCCGAACCTGCGAACCCTCGAGCCGCTGCAGTGGAGCGTGCGCACGTAACCACTATGCCACCAGGTTGGCCCCTTAATGATATATTTTTAAACTCCAGCTGTCGGGCCGGCCCTGTGGCTTGGTGGTTAAGTGCGCGCGCTGCAATGCTGGTGGCCCGGGTTCGGATCCCAGGTGTGCATCGAGGCACCACTTCTCCGTCCATCCTGGGGCCGAGTCCCACATACAGCGACTGGAAGGATGTGCAGCTATGACATACAACTGTCTACTGGGGCTTTGGGGGGAAAAAATAAAATAAATAAAATCTTTAAACCCCAGCTGTCAAAGATAGGGAAACCACGTACATAATACTACCTCCCACATTCTTGCTTCCTTACTCTCCCAACTAGTGTTATTTAAATAATTTCTACACTGTCAAGACTTGTAGTTTGCATTCTGTTCTCTCACCATAATAATTATTGCATATCTCTTAGTCTTAAAATTCTTACATTAAATGGATTCAATCCTCACAAATGGTTCTTTTGACATAGTTTTCTAGCCATCCCATGGGTAGTTACAGTTCACTATCTAGTAAATTCCTCAAGAAGGACTTTGATACGGTGTTCCTGGGGGTTTTTGTTTGTTTGCGTGCTTTTGCACGTTTAAAACTCCTTTTATACTTGAGTGACTGTTGAGGTAGGTATAAAATTCTAGGATCACACTTCGTTTCCTTGAGCCCTGTAGTGGGCATTGCTCTGCTTTCATTTTGAATTGCACTTAGTTGTGAAGAAGTCTGATTTTTCCTCTTCTTATAAGTGACTTGATCTTTTTGCCTGACTCCTAAAGGATTCTTTCTTTTCTGAAGTAGAATGATTTTATTAGAGTCTCTCTTTTCTTGACCATTCCTGATTCATTTGCCCTTTCAATATTTTAAAATTATATCATTAAACATTTGTTCTGTTCTATTATTTCAGTTTTCTCATTTGGGAACTGCATTATGCATATGTTGGATATTCCTCACCTGTCTCTCATTTTTGTCAATATTTCGGTGATTCTTTTTAATTCTTTCTTAAATTTTCATTTATTTTGTTTGAATTTTCTCATTTCTGCCCTCTCTGTATTTTTACCCCTTTCAGTTTCACCTCCTTTTCTGTGATGGCTTTATTTTTTCCTTCCAGTTCTTTTCTGAGCTTTTCTTATATTTTTATCTGTCGCCTCACCATTTCATCATCCCTGAGCTCTTATAGCTCTGTTTTGCGTTCATCCTTTATAGAAGCAATTGCTTCATTAGATTTTAAAAATTCGTGGTGAAATGCATGTTCACAGTTTTCATCTGCTTGACAGTACTGTTTTCTCTGCCGAATGGTCGTGTATTCATTCATTCAGTGAACATTCATCGAATGCGTACTCTTGCGATCACTCAACGCTCATGGAGTTTACATTCCAGGGGTACAGATAGTAAATAAAATAGGTAAGTACTGATGTCGTATTTTAGAAGGTGACAAGTGCTACAGAGCAGAGTCAGGGAGGAGGGATAAGTGAGTATTGGGGAGGGGTAGTGCAGTTTTAAATAGCAGTGGTCAGAGAGGGCCTCAAGAAAATGGTGTCATCTGAGCAATGATGTGATAGAGAGGAGGGAGCAAGTGTTAAAGAAAAAATTATTCATGACACTTGCTAAAGAGGGTAAGGCAGGCTTTATTCAAGGGGGAACTATTGTAATAGGTATAATGGGGTCTAGCAGTGGGGGAGAGAGGTCGGGCTCAACTCCGGGTTAAGCATGGGCAAGTGGGAATTGACAGCCAAGGAGCAGGATGGGCGTCAGTGGATGGAAAATTACTGAGAGGAAACATAAAGGGTCGGGGGCATTCTGGCTAAACCAACCTAACAGGATTCTTGCTGAAGGCAGGCCAGGGTGATCAGACATCACCTGGGGGTGCTGGAGGATGAGGAACCCAATCAGATATCAGGGGTGATCAGATATGGAGGATGGCTAAACTGACATAGCAGAATTCTTGCTAAAATTGAACAATGCAGAGAGGAATATGGAAATCCAAAAGTTAAGGCTAGTTGAAAAAGAGCTTGGGGAGGCTGAGTAGAGTTAGGTCAAGGAGAGACTGTCACAAGCCACGTGGGTATCTGGAAGAAGAGTATCTAGGTTGGGGGAAGAGCATGTATAGCTGCCTCGAGGGTGGACTCTGCAGCATGTTAAAGGAATAGCAAGGGGGCCGGTGACGGGGGCAAAGTTATGAAGGGGAGTTAAGAGATGAGGTCAGACAGGTCAAGGGGAGGGACACATCCTCCTTTTAGGCCATGAAATGACTTTGGCCTTTACCCTGAGTGAGATGAGGAGCCGCTATTGAGTTTCATTAAGTAGAAGAGTGACACGGTCTGTCTTTTTTTATTCATCATCTGCCACTTGGTTTTCTCTCTCTCCCCCTCCTTCCCTCCATCCCTCGTTTTTAAATCCATTACACGTCCTGTGCTCCTCTGCTCGTTCTTTTAATGTCTCCTTCTTGTAGGAGGTTTTATTCCTAGACTAGGCTGGCTGAGGTTTTATGGTGAGTTTCTTTAACCTTTACTTTTCTTCCGCCTGGGAGATAAGCAGCTGGGAGATTTTCACAGTGCCAGGGCCCTCACTGCACTGCTGCAGAGCCCACTGCTCCCTGCCTCCTGCATGGGCACATTTGTAGGGTTCCTCACTGGGTGCTGCCTCCTCTGCTCCTTAGAACCCGACCAGCCCCTGCGAAGCCCGCGGCCAGGGCAGCTGCTCCCAGGTGTCCCTCACCTTCCAGAAGCGTATTACTGCAGCCAGCGGGCTTGTTTCGGCTTTTCACTGCTTGCCCCCACGCTCTGTCTTCCCTCTTGAGCAACTCTTCCGTCTATTTCATAATATCTGACTGTCTCCTTGCTTCGCCGGACATGGAGTTTGTGGTTTTGTTTCTTCTTCTTTTGGGTGATTTCCAGGAAGCCAGGGGGAACACTGACTTGATGCCACCATCTTCAAACCCAGAGTCCTAATTATGGGTTTGGCATTTAATTCCAGAGAACAAAAGAGAAAAGTTGTGTAGTTTGGTAGTGGCCATTTACATTTAGAGAAGACAAAGTTAGAAAACATAGTCTCTCTTACCACCCTTTGGACAAACTTGGTAGTGGTTTCTGCTGAAAGGCGGCGTGGCTGAGAAGGCCAGGGTGTGCCCAGTAGCCTTGTTCCCAGCCTGATCTTTTGGTTTGTGGTTGCAGATGGCTGCTGGAGGCCTTTCTCTAGACTTAGCCCCTCCGGGGCGGGGACTTGAGCCGACTTGCGGCAGGCTCTGTGTGATGTGGTTCCCTTGAACGCGTTGCCTTGCCAAGGAGTAAGGTTTTCATAGCACTGGTAGGATCAGAGGCGTCTGTGCTGGCCCATTTTGAGGAATAGCACAGTTGTAAGTCCCTTTAAGGGGTGAGACATACAGGGCTGGCCCCGTGGCTTAGCGGTTAAGTGCGTGCGCTCCGCTGCTGGCGCCCTGGGTTCGGATCCCGGGCACGCACCGCACCACTTCTCCAGCCATGCTGAGGCCGCATCCCACATACAGCAACTAGAAGGATGGGCAACTATGACATACAGCTATCTACTGGGGCTTTGGGGGAGAGAAATAAATAAACAAAATTTTAAAAAAAAAAAGGGGGGTGAGACATACAGGCTAAAGCACTGGGATCTGTCCCCTTGTGTCTTCTATGTGCAGACAAGTGTGGGGCCTGTGTCTCGCCTCACCTGTGTTTCTTAAGCTCTCTCAGGTCAAGGACCTCCTTTATGATATGACAAAAGCTATGGCTCTTCTCCCTAAAAATTGGCACTTGTGTGCATGATTTTGTACGTTGTTTCTGAGGTTCTCTGAGTGGCCACTCTTTGAAATTGTGGTCCCCAGTTGAAGGATCCCTGCTTATTACGTTGAGTGAGGTATTGGCTCTATCCAGAGCCATAATCTCATTCTCTCCTTGTTGAGAATTCTAGACAAAAGTCTGAGAGAGGAGTTCTTGGTGATGTCTTGGGTTTTCCTTAATTTTAGCTACTCAAGTTCATTCTATCCTCCTTTGCCAGAATTAATCAGGAATTATCTGGTACACCTAAAACTAAGATGTTATATGTCAATTATAGCTCAATTTAAAAAACCCGAAAACCAAACAAAGAATTGTCTGTTTTCTCGTTATTATGAGTGTTAACTCCTTGTTGAACCATCTTCTGTTTCTAAAATTCTTGGCTTGTTGAGCTACACGTGGACTAACTCTATATCGTTCTTTTGTTGGTAGGAACTGAATAGACGTGTGTATCATAAGGATGCCTCATTTATCTACAAATATTTTACTAATTTTGTTTTCTCTCTACCATAGTCTTTCTTAATTAAATGAGAGAATGACAGAAGAGTCCCTTGGGTCGTAAAATATTTACTCTGCTTACTTCCAAGGCACTTCAGCGCTTTTTCCTTCTTATGCCATTGGGATTAAGGAAGGAAAAGGTTCTGTTGATGTCATGATTGTAATATGCCAATCCGTGGTCAACCCAAATCCGGTTCCCATGAGATTAACTGAAAATGTTATGGTTAGATAGGAGCAGAACTATCCTCAAGTGCTATTGTGTTGTTCAATTGAAAAAGTTCATGAACTTATTTTGTCTCATTTTATTTTGGGACATACTAGTCAAGTAAGTTTTTAAAAGTATACTAGTGCATTTAAATTTTCTCAAAATTAGATTTCTACTTGATTTGGGTTGTACAAAAATTAATAGAAGTAATTTTAATTAAATTTAAAAATTAACTTATTTTAGAGGAATTTTCTTTTAAATTTGTTTATGCACTTTTTATGGGAGAGTGGGAAACCAAGACAAAATATTTAGCACCTTTAAGGGACATAGAATATTCCCTGCTCCCCAAATCCCACATAATGTGAGAGCTTGGTGAAAGCTTTTCAATAGATGACTAGAGGAAATAAAAGGTAAACAGATTTAAACACCAAGAGGACAGATGTTTCTTAATGCTTTGATCCTCAGGTCGTTTTTACTTTTGCTGTTTTTCTTTTTTTGGTTTTGTTGTCCACAATTTTCTGCCGTCGTATTATCATTTGACAGCACTCATGCTACGTTTCCGAAGGTCATTTCAGAAACACGTTGTTTTGTATTTATTGTGGATTCTCTTTCCACTCGGGTTGATGCTATTTAATCTCCTCAACTTCCTTTTCCACTCAAACCCCCTTAGCAAATTGAGACTGTCGAGTTCTCTGGTGACAGGCAGAAACTGCCATCCAGTAAAGGATGTAAGGTCCATCTTCTGTTACTCAGCAATTATCTTCAGATAAATGAATAGACGGTCTGTTGTGAAATCCCTCCTAAATGATTTATGAGCCAGGGAAATCTGGGCTTGGATGTCACCAAAGTGCACCGGGCTGTGGAAGGACTGAGGATGTCTTTAGTGAAAGTGGTGTGTTGTCTTCTTGTGTTCTCTTGACAACCTCCGGGTCTCTCCTCAGCGGGGCGTTCTGGGCAGGGAGGACACCAGGCTAACACTGGTGTTAAATTACTCGTGCATTGAAAACGTGCAGTCATTTTAGTCGGCACAATTGAGAAAGAACCTAAAGAAGAGGATTTTCTTTTATTGTAGAGAACCACGCTCGTGTGTGATGTGGCTGTGGAGCTGCCACCTGCCCCAGGCCCTTCCTTTGCCCTTTTGAAGTCAGACGTTTGTTGGGATTCTCCCAGTGGGAATGAAGATGTGTCAGGAAGGCCCTGATGGGATGAGATTCCTTGCCTACTTCCCCTGGTGCTCCCCATCAGCATTCGTCCAGTCCTGCCCTGTAATTATTGGTGGCTGCCTGGCCCCCCACCAGGGGCCGTGCCATCTCCATCCCAGCGTCCAGGCTTCTGTTCTATATAAGTGCTCTGTGAATGTCCGAAGCTTTGAAAGAATTGATCGTTAAGGAGACTTACTTTTGCTAACAAACAAGGTGAATGAAAGAAATGTGCTAATTTGGGAAATTAAATTTTTAATTTCAATTAAAAAATAACAATAAAAATTCCTCTCCTAGGAGATGCTCTCAGGTGTGGTGGTTGTATCTGGTAAGGACTCGGTCCAGCACCAGGGAGTCTCTCTGACGGTGGAAGGATCCGTGAACCTACAGCTCAGCGCCAAGAGTGTGGGTGTGTTCGAAGCTTTCTATAATTCCGTTAAGGTAAAGATGCTTAGGTTGCACATTTTTAGTTCTTTAGTCAAGTGTTTGTGTTGGTTTTTACTTGCTGTCTGGCTTTATTGTTGTTATCTGTCCTTACTTTGCAAGGTATAGTGATAGTCATACTTTTAATACTTACTCATCAAACTGAAAAAATACTCAGATATTTTGATTCTGAATATACCCTGTTATAGAAAGTCAGCTTGTTCTCATTCCTATGAGAAGGGATAGGAGAATTCTGGCAGACTGATGTCAGCCGTTGAAGGGACCAGAGCTCTCTGAGAGGTTGTGCCTGTGGCGTCTGCGCTTACCTGCCCAGAACAAAACTGGTCTTTTAACCATGTCCGCTGCTGCTGTTGGATCTGGCGTTCAGGTGAGGTGAAACAGAGCAGTGGCCATTCTTTCCTTTGTGTCGTTTAGGGTAGATTTCTGTCTTCCAGAATGTAAACTCTTCTTCTGTACTTACAGTTTCCTTTTCCTGAAGGATGTATGAACTCCTTAAGTTTTGAGGAAAAAGAGTTAAAGACGAAAGAAGGGTTCATTAACAGCGTTCAGATTCAGGGCCTTCCCATGTTTTCCACAGTTTTCTTATTTTCCTCCATTGGCACTTAGTGACTCCCTTCATGAGTCACGTATTTTCTCAGAGTGATGCTAAACCAAAGCTTAGAATACCTTAACTAGTTAAAGTGTGATACCCGCCTTTTAGGCAGGTCCCCAATGTTAGTACCGTCTTTCTCCCTGGAGGCCCAGCCGAGGCCTGTGCCAGGCTGGGGAAAGGCCCTGCTGGTCCACACGTGGCTGGCAGTGTTAAGGCTCCCAGGAGGCTGGTACCATTGGATGGAGTGGTGCCAAGAAGACACAGGCTGATGAAGAGGAGCCCTGGGTTCAGATGGCGGTCCTCCTTGTGGAGTACCTCGACTGTCTGCTTCTTCGTTCTGAAGATGGGGTGCCTGTGGGAGGGTTGTTAGGATAGTTAACGGAGATGTTTGTGGAGAGGAGAGGGAAATGTCAGTTCACTTCCTACTGTGCACCAGACATCTAAGTGTCCAGTACTGTAAATGAACCATTATTGTGCCAAAGACTTGAACCAGCTCACTGTTCATCTCCAGACCAGCACTGTGCAGCCCAGGACACCAGGATGGTAGCGTCCAAGGGCAAGGGATGTGGTGTCTTTCAGGGGAGTGTTAATAGACACAGTAATGTGAATGTGCATCTAACAGTGCATGTTGATGAACTGAGCTGATTTTTCCTTACAGCCTATCCAGATCATCAACAGCACCATCGAGATGGTGAAGCCAGGGAAATTTCCCCCCGGGAAAACAGAAATTCCTTTTGAATTTCCTCTGCATGTGAAGGGTAACAAGGTTCTGTATGAGACCTACCATGGCGTGTTTGTCAACATTCAGGTGAGAATTTCCTGATCCCATGCAGCTGACTTCATAACGTTCCTTCTGCAGAACAGCTGGGTCTTCCTTTCACTGAAAGGGAATAGACAGACCTGAGAATTGATTATTGCTGAGCTCTCCCATGTATAATCGATGTTGATTTCTTATTTTGCCCTGGAGAACACATGTTATGTATGAGCATTGTTTTTGATAGGCATCCTGGGGGACCCACGCTGTAACCTCTTTTTAAAAATTCCTTTGTTTCCTTTGGGTTCTGTTCAGGCCACATGGACACTGTAAGGGGGCTTTCATTGTTTGTCATAGATAAGCCCTCACTTCTCTCTGGCACCCACACTAACTTGTCCATTTTATACTCATAAATATCCCTGTTTAATACCCAAAGGCTACTGCTTTAACACAGGCTTGTATTTTTTCTTGAACAAACCCTGTGAGTGAGGGGAAGTGAATTTATGACTTCCCGTCTACCTCTGCTGGGCAGGACGCCTTCCACAGTTGCTATTGTTGTCTCGGGCGCAGTTTGGAGTCATGACTCAGAGTGAAAGAAAGAGAGCCTTTCCTGTGTTCAGTGGAAAGAAAGGGGCTTTTGTGTTGTCCGTTCTGCAGTGGTTCCCCCTACCAGAGGAGACAGAACTATTTTGTCTTACGTATGTGCAAGAGGGCTGAAGTTAGGAACTTTTTGATTGATTAAGTTTTAGCTGATAATTTGGTCTTGGTAGAGACCATTCCCCTGATTAAAATTTAGCACTTGTAAAATAAAAATCCTCAAAACACTTGAGTGAGCTTAACCAAAGGTTTGTCTGTGAGTTTGATGAATTGCCTGAAAGATCTGTCAAGAAGAAACCTGTGTGGTCTGATGTACTCTATTGCACTAAATAGCTTTGTGTAAAGAAAAAACATTTCTAGTCCTTTATTATTGGTGCACCTGTTTCAGGCAATATATGTACTAAAGGCCTTGGACAGCCTGTAGGAAGTAACAGTAATGACTGGGCGAGCGTCTAGATTCAAAGGGAGCTGCTTGGGTAGACAGACAGATTGCTGGTGTATAGATGTGAGTCCTCTGACCAGCTTTCTAGGTTGGGAATACTTTCACCATGAAAGAAAGTAAATGAAAAAATGAAAATATCTCAAACATTTCTTTCGAAAAGTTATTTTTATTCTCTGTCCATAATCAGCATCAACTAGCTTTACCCACATAGTAGTTCTTTAGTAGTGTTTATTTAGTAATATCAGCATATGTTCATTAGAAACTAAATAGAATAACATCGAATTTTCACTGGTCATACTTCTTACTTGTTACTTTCTCCTGTGTTTATCATTCTTGTTAAAAGATTAATATGTTTAGGGGCCGGCCCCATGGCTTAGCGGTTAAGTGCATGCGCTCCGCTGCTGGTGGCCTGGGCTCAGATCCCGGGCGTGCACCGACGCACCGCTTCTCCGGCCATGCTGAGGCCTCCTCCCACATACAGCAACTAGAAGGATGTGCAGCTATGACGTACAACTATCTACTGGGGCTTTGGGGGAAAAAATAAATAAATAAAATTATTAAAAAAAAAAGAAAAAGATTAATACGTTTAAAATAAAATTGGAAATCTCATCCTTTTCCAAATATTGCCAAGAAAGGCATACAGATACGCATACAGAATTTGTGCACTTGTGTTCCCACCTAGCTGTGTGTGTAAATTGGAAACGATTTAAAATGCAACAGGAGAGTGAATGTGGTAAATTCTGTAGTGAGGGTATAATATCATAATCACCCCGACCCCCTCTCTATTTTGGTTGTCAGATTTTACTGCTTGAGAGTTCGCCTCAGAATGCCACAACTGAGAAGTCTGCCCCTCCCTGGATATCTCACAGATTTCTAAAAAGGAAGAGATTTCTTCTTACCCTCAGATTTATAAGATCTTGTCACCCTTATACTTAGCGCCTAGATTCAACATTTATTAGAATTTGCCATCTTTGTTTCATCTGTATTTATTTTTTCTGAGTCATTTCAAAGTTAGTTACAGAATCTTGACACTTCATCTCGAAATACTTCAATATCCATCTCCAAAAAATAGGGACATTCTCCTACATAATCACAGTTAACATTTTCACACTATCAAAATGAACAAAAATTCTCAAATATCATCCCATTCCTAATTCATATTCAAATTCGTCATTGCTTCTTTTGGGAAAATATACCTCTTGAGAGAAACTAGGATGATGGTTTTTTGATCTGTTTTTCGTTCACTGACTCATTCATTCATTCAGTTACTAGACGGGTGTTTGTCCAGCCTCCTTGTTTTACAGTGGACCAAGTGCCACTCAGACAGGAGAGTGACCACCGTGGTCACACAGCCGGCCTCAGCGTGGCCCACAGGGTGTTGGCCTCTTGGTGCCCATTGCTCACTGCACTTTCTCTGAAGATTCACGGGGGGGTTATTTTGAATAGATAGTGTTGTGTCAAACCCTAATAACATCTTCTTTCTCAAATTGTATAGTTGCAAAGAATTTTACATTTATAATTTGAATTATGTTGTAGTAACATAATGTAAAAATCTTAAGACGGAGGAAAAGATTTAAAAGGTAGCCAGTATGAAATCGCCAACCTGCAGGGGCTGAGTATCCTTAGACAGAGGGCCTGATGATGTTTGCTCCCCTTTTCTGTCACGTTGCCTTCATTTCTCATCTTTATTATTAGATAGTGCACTCAGGAATCTGTCAGTATTTTCTGGTTGTCCTTTGTGCAGCTACTTTTTTCTCTTAAAAGTTATTTAAATCGTAGGCAAGTTTTATTATGTTTGTTCTACCTTGTGGCTGTACTAGCAAGATTTTATCCTGTAACATGAAATAGAGCAGTACCAACATGTCTGCTGACATTGTATATTCAGAATTAATTTATAGAGATGCTAGTCATCCTTTTTCACAGTTAAAAATATCCTTTCTAGGAGTCTGCTTTAAATCTAGACAAGCATCTTTCTTCATTCCTGTTGATGTGTGTTGATTGACAGTCGGAAAGACTGCATCTTGCACTTCCTTTTGACGCCCTGCTCTAGTCTGGCCGTCCAGACCCCTCTGACCTCCTGTAGCTCATACCACCCGGCTGTCTCCCTAGTAAGTGGGCAAGATCACGATAAAGTGAAAAGATCCCGGGCTTTGCAGCAGACAGATCCGGGCTTGAATTACAGCATTGCGTAAAGATTCAGAGCCTGGATTTGGCAAGAGGCAGGTGTAAATTCAGATCCCCCCTCTGTGACCCGGAGCAGCCTTCGTGACCTCACTTCCTAGAGGGTTAATGAGGTCTTGGTGTGAAGTGCTTAGTTAGCGTAGTACCTGGCACAGAGAATGTGCCAAGTAAATGTTTGCTGAGTGATTGAGTAAATGAATTAATGCTGACTATCCTTATAATATCCTAACAGTTCTTATATTTGTATTGTTAGAATTAAGAAAGTACGTGTGAAAGAACTTAACACAATTCCTAGAATGTAACATCGGTGGTTTCCGATTTTCTCCCCTCCCCCACTTATTGCCAGCTGCCTTATATTACTAATTATTGTTTTCACACCTAAAAAACATTTAGTGACCAAAAGTTGATGCCTGTTATTCACATCCTTTTATTTGCAAGTTATAGAAATCCAGCCCAAATTGACTTAGCCAAAAAAGGGATACTGGACCATAGAACTAGCAATTCCAAGGGAATGTCTAGGCCCAGGTGGATACCAGTCATGTCTCCGGCTCGGCTTTCTTCCCTGCAGGCCTCAGTCTCAGGCAGCCTCTTCTCTTGCCATCGTGAAGCTGGCTGCCAGCCAGCAGCTGCAGGCTTACAGTCTACTGGGTTGGCAACCCCAGCAGAAAGAATTCTTTCCCATTGTCCCAGCACCAGTCGGGCTTACTGGTCACTTCTACACTCAGGGGGTGTGGGGGAGGTCAGCCCCACTTAAACCCCTGAGAATAATGGGCAGTTCCCATTGGGAAAAGAATCAGAGACCAGGCAAGCCAGAACAAAATATTGCCCACTCTAGACAGCATGCGGGACATACAGGAGGAAGACAATACACATACATATACATTATACATACATAAATACACACACACACACACACACACACGCGCAGTACTAGCCCTCACTGAGCTTGTCTGGTTGGGGAGAGCAGATTCAAATCTCAATAGAGAATAGATATAAAAAAAGATCCTTGCAGAGAAGGGATGATATTTAAAAAAAAAAAATTTAATGTTTTAATCAGTAGTACCTTAAATATATGGTAACTTGTTTAATATGGATAGGTTGTTCATAATAATGGAGCTTCTTGATTCAAGTGTGCATATAGTCCCAGTTATTTACAAATTATTTTTGCAGTCCAAATTATTTTTAACATAATTCTAAAGTTTTTCCTGGATGATTAAAAGAACAGCTAACTTTATTAAACATGGATTATGTGATTTTTTTTTTTTTTTTAAGATTAGCATTAAGACAGTGATCATGCTGTAGAATTTTGTTAGCACCCAGTCTCTCAGCGCGTGGTCAGGGATGTGAGAAACAGTCCCAGGTCTGAGCCGTGTTTTCACTCAGTGACCGGCTCTGCCCCGGGCTCTCCCTCCCTGCATGGGCCCATCTTTCAGCAGCACACCAGCAGTGGCTAGTTCAGGAAAACAGCATAGGCACAGCAGAGAGACTGAATGCAGCTAAGTTAAAAGCAAGATGCTGCATTCCTTCCCTGTGCGCTCTATTCTGCACGCAGGATCCATCTGCGTTGGAGGACGGGGTGGGGCTGAGAGGGAGAATGTTAACTAAGAGCAGCCCCGAGGTGACCACTGTGGGAGCTGGCTGATGGGTATGTGGGGCTTCCTTACACTCTGCTCTTCACTTTTGTGTATGTTTGGATTTTCCAAAATAAAAATTTCAAAAAGACTATCCCTTCCTTATTCCTCCTTAAGGTTAACAGGTGAGGAGCTAGTTCTGAGATGCCTGGAGAGCTGGGTCTCTGGATCTGGTCACCGCATGTAACTTCTCTTCGGTAAACAGAAGCTCCCGAGCGCAGGGTGACTGATCCCGCCCCGTGAGGTGCCGGGCTGGGCGCACAGAGCTCTCAGCAGCAAGAGGGAGCAGAGAGCACTCACTTCCCTCCAGTTGGTCTGTGAAGTGCTGGATGCTGTTCCAGCTGTCTCTAGTCCTTGCCACATAGATGTTTCTAATCTTCACTACAAAATAGTCGCTCTTTTACCAAGAGCTGCTGGGTGCCGGGCCCTGTGCTACGTGCTTATCACACATGGTCTCGTTTGATCCTCACTGAAGGCAGGTATAAAATCCCTATTCTACGGGGCAGGAAGCCGAAGCTCGGAGAAGTGTTATTTGTCTGGGCTCACACAGTGAGACAGATAACTGGATTTGAGCTAGCTTCTACCCCTAAGTGCGTGCCCTTTCAGTTCTACCACTCTGGTCTTTCCCTGTGTTATAGGTAAGACCCTGCACTTATGTGCCAGTGGGTCCAGCTGCAGGACGGCTGTGTGAATAGGCTGAGGAATAACCCTAAAGTGTTTGTTTTTGTTGTTTTATAGAAATGCCTTTGTTTTGAGCATTAACTCCCCCCTATTATGTGTACTAATTTCATGTAATACACTAATTGGACAAGGTTTCCCCAAAAATATTGACTGACTTGCCTCGATGAAAGCAAATCACACTAAAACGGCCTTTTCTTCTCTGACTTTTCCCTCTAGTACACCCTGCGCTGTGACATGAGGCGGTCTCTGTTGGCCAAGGACTTGACAAAGACCTGTGAATTCATCGTTCACTCTGCTGTAAGCTGTGCTTGGGGGCTCTGGGGCTTGATACTAGGAATCTTCTGTGGGCCTGGAGTTTTACCCTACGTCCAGCTCTGTGGCTGCTGAGAGACACGAGACTCCGGGCTCAGAGACAGGGGACCTGGTTTCTCCTGGCTCGGCCAGCAGTGTGAGCATCCGCGTGTGCGTCATTCGCCCGGGCCTGGAGTCCCACGGGTGATGCCACAGGCCCAAATAGTGCTGCACCTGAGAGGGTTACTGCCTCGGCTGAGGAGCAGCAAGTGGGGGAACCCACCCCTGATACAGCAGGCAGTGAGCAAGCCTGCTCTTTGTCCTGGAGGGAGACGTCACCTCCTCCCTCAAGGTTGCTGCAGCAAACACAGCTCAAAGAGATGGCCAGGCCCAGGTAAAGACAGTCAGGGCCTTACACTGGTGGCATCCACAGCACGAACAGACAGGGACACTCGGGGCCAGGGCAGTGTGCCTCTCCTAACACCTTTAGATAATATTTCATAGTGACAAAATGTTCTTTAAAAATTCTTTTCCCGTGCCAACTTAGGGAACTGGATCCCCTCCCCCACTGCTGCAGGTGATTCCAATTCATGGTGTATTCAGAGTCCTCTGCAGCCCATCTGTGCTGTTCCTTGGTCCTCATGCCTGCCCTCGCTGTTACACATGGTGACAGATACTCGTGCCCACAGCCGTGGATTCCCTGTGTCTCTCGGCCCTCTCTAGGTCTCTAGGTTCTGCATCCCAGCGGCTGCCGGGCCTGGCCCTTCCTTCCCTGTGCTGCACGCTCACACTGCTGGTTCAGGGCTGGTTCTGCCCCTCTTTTCCGGGGCCTCTTGCAGCCTGGTTCCCTCCCTGACTAGCTCCCTAGACTCAGCCTTTGGTATCTCTGGCTTCAGTTTGATTCTGAGCACTTCAGGGACAGAAGTCAGCAAAACTGGGGTTCCTGGAGGTGTCCGGGCACGGGGAGCCTGGATGTGGTGGCTGAGAGCGTCGCCAGAGCACCAGGTGGCCCCGGGGCTGCTGCGAGGCATCCACCAGGGCTGACTCAGAGACACAGCTCCTGAGGGCCTTACAGAGCTGGAAGACACCCGTGTTCCATGAGCGTGTGGATTCTCGGGGCTGGAGGACAGGTCAAAACGCGCCCCCCACTGGGCAGCCAGCAGAGCTACTAGGTTTTCTTGACTCATTTACTCAGCGCAGCCGGCAGCTTTGTTGGCACAAGCAGGACTCCATGTCCTGGGGGCCCACACGTGTCCCACCGTCCTCACCTTAATAAACAGGGCTTTTACAGAGCTACATTGTGACGCAGGTTAATTGTTGTGGAGAATTTGTAATTGCATTTCCTTTACACTATTATGAAATGTCCATGAGTATCTTTTGATAGTGATTAAAAAGTAAAAATGTAAGACTTAAATCTCTTGTACATAAGATTGGCAAAATCACGGATGTCCTTTATTTGTGTCATTTTTGTGACTTTTTGGGACTCCCAATATTTGTAGCTTCCCTCTCTGTAAATTTTTCATAATCACAGTGTTTGTCTCTTTTAGTGATAAAATATATTGTATAAATTTGTATAAAATATGAAAAAATATTTATCTTTTTAAGAAATTATGTGATTTAGATGGATATTTTCCTTTTTTCCATTAAGGATTTTCAAATCAAAGCATAAAAAAATTTTTTTTAATGTGGATTATTCCCTAAAAATGTCACATACCCTTTTATGTCCTTAATGAAAAGAGCCTCCAACTTTGTGAAAAAGAATGAGCCCAAATTCAGCCCCCTGCCCAGAGCTGGGCCCGGGCTAGGCCCCCAACCCACAGCCCAGTCATGACTGCAGAGCCCCCTCATCAGTCAGGTCAGCTCAGCTCGGGGTGGGCGGTGATGGCAGAGCTGTTGGGGGCTTCCTCCTGCTCCTGGCAGTTTATCTACACGTGGCCTGCAAGAATCGTGTTCTTCTCTGTGACTGATTTCACAGGAAGGCCAAACCACACTGTGAGCTGTAGTTGACAACAAGTTAAATGTTCCTTTACGTTCTGGGAGGAAGAATATATTCACTAAAGAATATGTCCATGAACCTATTAAGAAGAAGAATATATCCAAGAAGAGTTTTCCCTGGAAGAAGTTTCTGGTAAAGGAATAAACTTGGCAGATTGGTCAGTGCCCTTCCTCCACCGCTCCTCCTTTGCCATATGGGCATCCGTGGCCTTTGGATCCTGGCCCCTGAGTAAAAGACCAGGCAGGCCCTGACGGAGCTTGGCTATATTGGTGGATTCTGCAATTACATAGTGTAGAGATGGTCATTGTTAGTTAATCTCAGTAATGTTTATAATTAGTTATTTTATAGGTGTGATTCTTGTAGATAGACAGTTGTGTGGCTCAGTGGCTAACAGCGTTAGCACTGTAGTGCAGCCAGGCTGCCTGGGCTTGAATCTTGGCTCTGCCACTTGCTCAAGCGAGCCATTGAAGCCCTCTGCCCCACTGTCCTCCTCTGTGAGGTGGGACCAGTGACAGTGACAGCACCCCATGGGGTCAGCGGCACACTGAGACACTCCAGTGTTAGCTCTTATTCTAAGAGAGAGGTTTAAAATAAATATCTCCCAATAATACTACTCCATTTCTTAGGTCTGATTTTTAAATTCTGTACCTGAAAGGGACTGTAGAGATTAAGAAGTCTGTCCGCTCATTTACAGATGAGGTAACTGAGTCATGAGGGATGAAGAAATTTGACAGAGAACCCCATGTTGTTTTCCGGCAGAGCTGTGTTCAGAACCAGGCATCCTGCCTCTGAGTACCACTTCTTCCTGGCTCGTTATGCTGCCCTTCGGTTCTTTAAGAGGGAGGAGGGGTCTGACTGTGGAACCCTTGGCATGCAAGCATCTGATTTTGGTTTTCCTCCTGTTTTAGCCTCAGAAGGGGAAACTGACTCCGAGCCCTGTGGACTTCACCATCACACCTGAAACCTTACAGAATGTCAAAGAGGTAACGTGTATCTCAGCCTTGAATGCCTGCTGGGGATGTTTTCTTAGTAACCAGACCCTACTGACAGACTGTTGCCCAGTGTTCTTTATTTGGGTACCAAGAGGAAATTCCTGATTATTGTCTCTATCCAAAATAGCCGGTATTTTCAAATTTGATCTCTCTCTTTTTTCCTCCCCAAAGCCCCAGTGCATGGTTGTACATCCTAGTTGTAAGTTGTTCTAGTTCTTCTATGTGAGCCGCTGCCACAGCATGGCAACTGACAGACGAGTGGTGTGTAGTTCCGCGACCAGGAAACAAACCCAGGCCACCAAAGTGAAGCGTGCCCAACTTTAACCACTAGGCCATCAGGGCCAGTTCTTGATCTCTTGTTAAACTCACGAATAACTTAGAAGAATGCTTTTTAAAAATTTCTTAGGGAGGGTGTGTGTTTCTTATTTTTTACTGTCTTCTCCCAGTTTTATTGTGTTGTGGTCAGAGACCCTCTTCCCTGAGCCCCGATCGCCACCACAGCCTGTCACGGTGGCTACACCCCCTTTATTTCTCAGTTGGCTACCTGCTCACTTGTCATCCAAGGACACTGCTTTTCTTCCTTTCTAGTCCTGCTCTCAGGACCCTATTGACTAGAGTCGGGTTAAAGGCAAGTTTGGGAGCACGGGGCACAGGAGTGATTATTGACCTCATCCTGTGCCTCCTTATCAGGAGGCACAGCTGGGGCAGGGCTGTGTCAGAGGGAGCCTTTCAGAAAGTCCATTTACCGTCACTCCCTTCAGTTTCTGGAGAGCACGTGACCCCAGTGGGCCCATCAGACTCTTCTCTCTCCAGTCAGTGTGAACCCTGATTGGAAGCAGGCCGGGAGAGCAGGTGGGTCGAGATGGGCTGCCGACATCTCACCCTGCCCTGTTCCTCCCCTGGCCTCAGTTGTTCAGCCTGAGAACTGCTGAGTAGTGTCTCAGTTAGCCCCCTGTTTTCTTAAGTTGGTTAGAACAAGTTTATATTCTTACTTCTGAAGAATCTAAATGACACAAGAGTTGGTGAGAGACCTGCAGTGAGGGAGAGGCGCAGAGCAGGTGGAAACTGTCCCATTGCGGGTGTCTCTTGTCCATAGCATCTGCTGGATTCTGTGAAAAACAGTCTCTCATAGAGGAATTGAACCCTTCCTTTTGATTTTGAAACTGTCACATTTGTTTTATTCCTTATGTCTTGTCCTAGACTCTGTGGTATACTTTATTGTTTTTTTTTCCTGTCTTTAGTCTAATTGATTAGGTTTGTGGGGCTTTGGGGTTTTTTCTGTTCATATTGTTGTTTGCTCCTTTTTTCTTTAACTTCCTATTTCTACTTTCCTAGTTTGTTGTTAGTGCCGTCGAGTAGATCCTGACTCCTACTGACGCTGTGTACAGCAGAGCGGAGCCCTCCCAGGTCCTTTTGCGCCATCCTCTCACCTTCTAGTGCTATATCAGACAATGCTCCACTGCTGTTTGCAGGGTTTTCATGGCCAGTTTTTTCAGAAGTGGGTGGCCAGGTCCTTCTTCTTCTTCTGTCTTAGTCTGGAAGCTCCGCTGAAACCTGTCCACCTGGGTGACTCTGCTGGCATTACTTTCCTAGTAGTTACCCTTAAATGTTCAAACATACTTAGACAATTATAAATTTAAATAACAGCTTTGAGAATAAGTGCCTTCTGGCAGAAGGTTTGTAACATTTTTGCATTTTTCTCTCATCACACCCCCCTTGTTTGTTGAAATCTAAGTTCCAGTTTGTCATCAGTGTTGTCTCTCCAAATATTAAGCCTTTATTGGCTTAGAAACCATTTCTTAATAGTTGCCTGAAGTATCATAGTCATATTATTTAGCATTAACTCTTAAGTTTTACTACGATCGTTGCTCGCCATTGTTTCCACTTGCTTATGTTTTCTTCTTTGATTTATTTTTTGTTTAGCTGGAATACATCCTACTGTCATTGTTTCAGCAAGGGTGAGGAGTGAACTTAAATCCTTGAGTATCTGAAAAGTATCTTTTTTTGCTCTCACCCTTGAATCGTAGTCTGTTAGGTAGAAAATTCTAGCTCTGATGTCATTTGCCCTTAGATCTTTGAAAGACAGCTCCCTGGTTTTCTAGTGCCTAGTGATACTGATGACAATCTGATTCTGAAATTTGTGTGAGCTAATCTGTTTCTTCTCCCTCTCTCTCTCCCACCCTGCCCCCGCCAAAAGCTTCCAAGATCTTCCCGTCCTTAGTGTTCTAAAATTTCAAAGCACTTGCCCAGGGTCGGGTCTTTATTTCATCAGTGTGCCCAGCATTGGGTGGTCCCTTTTGTTATGAAGGCTGAACCTTCCTTCAGCTCTGTGAACTTCTCTTTTAGTATTTCTTAGATGCGTCATAGGAGAACCTCTTGGCTCCGTCTTGCAGCTCACTCATTTGCTCTTCAGTGAGTATTTAGCCCATCTGTTGAACTGTTTACTTCAACAACAGTGGGATTCATTTTGAAGCACGATTTCTTTTTCAAAATGGCCCCTTCTTTTATTACAGACGCAGTGCCTTCCATCTCTGTTTCCTCTGTTGATGCTGTTTCTTAGGGGGCTGGTTCTCATGTTTGTTGAGTGTGTGCCTCTTTTTCTTGCTTTTCTTTTCTTCAAATGTTGATTGATTCTTGGTTGTCAGTTTATCTTTATAGATTAGGATCTAATATGTATGGTCTTGGTAACGGGACTCTCTCTCTTTAGCTCAAAAGAGAATCTGTTCCTCTGATTGTGAACACACACTCTGACCAGAGCAGCTTTACCTTGAGTGTTGCACAGGGGAAGGAAGCATTCAGCCCTGGGGGCTTTCTTTTGGGGGGGTGCAGGTAGCGTGTCTTCTAGGCCTAGGGGCTTGCTGTCCTGCATTGGGGCCATAAGTGACTTGGGGCACTTGCACTCCTTGCGCAGCGTGCTCTGGGAGCCTCCTCGGTGGGAGGTCACCCTTGAGGGAAGCTGTGGAGCCAGCCTGGGGCAAGCACTAACTCCCAAGGCCACACACGGCCAGTTTCGCCACCCTCTGCTGCGTTACCTGTGACTGCCCACCACCTGCCCTCCCCTGGGTGGGCCCCCGCCTCTGTCTCAGGGCTGCCTGGGCCCTGTGGGAACTTGCCCGCAGAGCTCTCTCTGCCCGCTGGGGGGTGTGGTCCCCTGGACTCTCGTGAGCGTCACCGTCAGTCCACTTCCATCTCACAGAAGTGCGTCACGGAGGGGTCTCTGGGTGGCCTTCCGCGTAGCTTTGAGAGGTGCAGGCTTATTTGTGGTCGTGTACATTAGCATCCTGCCAGTGGGAGGAGAGGTAAGATGAATGTTTCTCAGTATCTTCAGCTAGCCGTGAGAGCTTTTCTTTTTTCATCAGTTGCCTAAAAGAATTTTAATGTAGACTGCTACTGCTTTCTATTTTTCTAAACAAATAGCTTCTTTTATTTTTAGTTATTTTTAGAAATCTCACGAGTCAAAACTTTTTTAGAGTTCTCTGCCTTTGGGGGCCATCAGGTACAGAGTTCCCTTGCTCCTCAGTTCCCGACCTGCACTGTCCAATACAGTGGCACCAGCCACGTGTGACCACCGAAACTTGAGACGTGGCTGGTGGGAACTGAGACGAGCTATAAGTGGAAGGTGCTGACTGGATTTCAAAGACTCAGTAGGAAGAAAAGAATATAAAACATCATAATGTTTTAATATTGATTATATGAGGAAGTGACAATATTTTGGATATATTGGTTAATTTTACCTGTTTCCTTTTACTTTTTTAAATGTGGTTTTTAGAAAATTTTAGATTACGTATTTGGTTCACACTTGTGGCTTACTTTATGCTTCTGTTGGACTGTTGTGGTGTGGTGTTGCTTCTCTTGGACGGTGGTGTTCTGAACTCTGTGTTACCTTCAGTAACGGGGACACAGTCAGAGGTACAGGCTGCTAGAACAATGGTCTCTAACTCCTTAGATCTGTTTTTCCCACAAGAACATCATCCCTCTCCCATGACCCATTTCCTCTCTCGACAGAGAAAAGATCCATAGGCTTGTAGTCAAGCATTGAAGAAAATTGTTCTCTTTAAATTTCTTTGAAATAAAATAAATGTCTTGACTTCAAAGCTGCATAATTGGGAACATGGTAAAATTGATTATCTTTTTAAAACCTTTTTTGTGTGTGTGATTGGTTGTCCTTAAACACTCTTCACAACTTCCTCAGACTATTTTATGTCATATTCCGTGGGAAGGAGGCACTTTCCAGATCTGATCTAGGCAATTCGGATGATTCTGTGAGAGGCCGGTCATTCCGTACAGGCAGGTCCTTCAGGTGTCTTATATCTGTAGATGGTTGTTGAATAATGTAGTCTGTTAATTAAGTTGACAGAAGGTGTAAGTACTATGGTACTGTTCTTCCCATTTTGTAAAACAGGGCCCAGTGGGTTTTATAAAAATTATCCAACTTTGTTTTCAGTTTTTATTTGTACCCAACTGACTATCGAGTACTTTCTCATGGCACCTTCCATTCCCGATGTATTTGTTTGTTTTGTTTTAGAGGGCCTTGCTCCCCAAATTTCTCATCAGAGGACATCTCAACTCAACCAACTGTGTCATCACACAGCCACTAACAGGAGAGCTGGTGGTGGAGAGCTCAGAGGCCGCCATCAAGAGCATAGAGCTGCAGCTGGTGCGCGTGGAGACCTGTGGTACGTGAGGGCCTGGCTGGGCAGGCTGGCCTGTGCCCTGCCTGTTGCCCGCCTGCAGGCGCTGGTTGACGTGCTACGGGTGGGACACAAGTGGGAGCCCGCCTCTCGAGCCCAGTAGGTGCAGTAGGTGTGTGTGAGGGAAGTGAGATGTGGAGGGAAGGGGCCTCTCCAGAGTCCTGTGGAGCAAGTGGAGCAGTGGGGGCGAGTGTGGACGCAGGCTCCCACGGAGTCTCAGGGACCTCTTAGTCAGCTTGCGTGGACGTTCGCTGTTTCCTGACTGAGGGCTGCTTCTCCCTTCTCCAGGGTGTGCAGAAGGGTATGCCCGCGATGCCACAGAGATCCAGAATATCCAGATCGCCGATGGGGATGTCTGTCGGGGCTTGGCTGTCCCCATATACATGGTCTTCCCCCGGCTCTTCACCTGCCCTACGCTGGAGACCACCAATTTCAAAGTGGGTGAGTGTGCTCGCTCTCACCCTCGTGGGCCCGGCGGGATTCTCCCATGAAGGGTGTGGCCCACAGAAGGGCCACCCAGTGCCTGGGACAGACACACTGTCTGCTTGGATCGGGCACAGCTCAGAGCACTCAGTCAGGACACGGGGAGCAGTCCCGGCTCTCCAGGAACGTGCGTCGTCATACAGGGAGACGCCAGTGACCACGTCACTGTGGGCTAGGGGAGGTGACGATAAGAAGGGACAAACCAGTGTGCACAGGAAGGTTGAGTCAGCTGCTTTGATAGGTGGGCATTGGAGCAGAGACCCAGAACGTGACAGTCCCAGTGTGAACCTTGATCGTGAGCCTTTTGCTGGCACCAGCTTAGGGTCCTGGTCATTTTCCATGATGACACGTATAGATAGTTTGACCACAAGATCTGAATCGTGCTACGGACAGTTTTATATCCTGTTTTTTCTCCCTTCACTTTATACCATGAACATCTCCGTGGTTTGAAATATTCTTATAAAATATTTTAATAGTGCACCTATCCTAATAAAATCCTCATGCTTATGAGGTTCAGTAGAGAGTGCAGCTCTCACGACACAGTAGGACCAGACCTGAGGGACTTCCACCCTCGCTGGCACAACGTTCTGCAGACTGATGGAAAAGTCCACAAAAAGTGTCCCTGGACTTTCCGGGAACAACCTTGTCATGCCTGTCTCACTGGTAAATAGCTGGGATAAGGGGATTTGGTAATTGTTTCTGCTGTTGTACCTGCCTTGTTGAGAAATGGGAACTTAGTCCCTGAGGCCACTACGTTTTATTAATGTCATATTCCCCGTAAATCTTTTTTTTTTTTTTTTTTTTTTGTGAGGAGATCAGCCCTGTGCTAACATCCGCCAATCCTCCTCTTTTTTTGCTGAGGAAGACGGCCCTGGGCTAACATCCGTGCCCATCTTCCTCCACTTTATATGGGACGCCGCCACAGCATGGCTTGCCAAGCAGTGCGTCGGTGCCCGCCCGGGATCCGAACCAGCGAACCCCAGGCCGCCGCAGGGGAGCGCGCGCACCCAACCGCTTGCGCCACCGGGCCGGCCCCTCCCCCTAAATCTTTTAATGTGTGTTATTATTAGTCTGGAGAGAATCTTTGTTTTTTTAAGTAGACTATGATTTTACTTTCAGTAATTCCACATAACATAACTTAAAATTTAAGCCAGCACGGTTTCGTCACCCAGTTGAGCGCGTGCTCTTTGTTTGAAGGAGTTGGGGAGGGGGGTGCGTTGTCTCTGCTGCTGAGTCGCTGGGCGCTCGTGGACTTCCTGTGCCTGCAGTGCAGTGAGAGTCTTGGAGCGCGCCCAGCACATGAGAAGCACAGTTTCCTGTTTGTGGAGCCCCTGAGTGCTTCGTCTGAAACATTCATTGTAGCGAGAGCATGATGGGGTTGGGACACCCGTGTCACCAAAGAGGGCAGCACGTCGGCTGTTTGCCAAACTCATGACAGGACAGCAGAGGCTGCTGGGAGCGACGACAAGAGGTGCCACGATGTGTCTCCAAAGACGTGTGTCTGATTGTCACTGCAGCAGTAGTGTGTGCCCACAGGACGCTGTCCAGAGTGCAAAGCGAGTGCCCCGACCACAGGTCCAGTGGGGGTGCCCCAGGGCCACCAGCCTCACACTCCCTGGACTCTGCACACCGTTCCGAAGGTGGTCTTTTTTACTTCAGAATACTTTGATTTTAAGTAGAGGAGGAGAGGAACTTGTCTGTTGATTTTTCAGCTTAGTTTTCCTACATAAACTTCAAAAGGTCCAAAAAGTTATTTTTTTCTGCTATGCTATACATTAAGCACCTAAGTTTCTTGCACGTTATTTCTGTGAGTTGTAAGGTGTCCGTGTAACATCTCCTGCAGAGCCTCTGCTTCCTCCCTGTAAATAGCGCCCTCAGTCCCTCCCCGAGACACCAGAGCGCTCCTGTCCTCACGCCCGATGTTGAGTTGAGTCTGGTTGGGGGCTTGCACAGTGACAGAGGCTATTAGTTAGGGGAGTCCCCTCAGAAAAGAGGAGACGTGTGACCTTTATGTGAGCACTGCAGGCTCTCCCAGGCCCTGGAGTTGCTGCCCACGTGGCCGGCCCAGGTCAGGCTCTGCACCTTGGGGTGCATCGGCCCCTCCGGGTTGGGAGGTGGGGGCGAGCCCGACGTCCCGAGGTAAGAGCAGTGTCTGCGTGCATCCCCTTCACCTGTGTTGGTGCTGACCAGAAGTGGCTTCACGTGCAGGGCTCAGGCTGGGCAGTGTACTCCAGCGGGAGCCCACTGGGACCTCAGGGAGCCTGGGCTGAACAGCTGCTCCGATGGCGCTGCTCTGCCGAGTTCTCTGCCATAAGGAGAGCCAGCAGCAGCTCCCTCATGTGGGCCTAACATGCCCGCTGAGCATCCTCTGTCCACTCCAGCCACACCGTGCTCCTTCCCAGGGAGAACAACAAGGTGGCTGGAGGACCGCTGGAAAAGAAGGGTGACAGGAAGGCCCAAGGGGCTGTTCTAGTGCTGTGATGATTATCAGAGTAAGGAAGGTGACAGGGTGGGCACTGCTGGTGCCCGACTCCTGTCGTGGCTGGTGTGGACAGCCGCACATGGGATGGTGTCCTCAGAACTCCAGCCACAGGTGGGGCCTTGGACGCACTGACCCCCAAGCCCCTTCCACAGCTGAGCCTGTGAGACACGGTGCTCACTGCTCTGCCCTCACGGGCCCTTTGCACCGCCCTCTCCACACCGGGGAGGGGCGTGGGGCGTGTCTTTCTTCAGGGAGCTCCCTCCTCACACACACACCCTTTTTGCTGTCAACAAGGCTTACCCATGGCAGCTAAAGAGCTGATGGAGAAAGAACCCTGTTTGCTGAAAGGTAAGAGATGAATGTTTGAACAGGTGTTTCGGATAAATCAGCCATTATCCAAAGGACAACCATTAAACCGTATGCCGTTTCTGAACCTCGGGGATGGGAGATGTGTCCCCAGACGCGGGCCAGTTTGGAGTCTGCTGTTCCGTTAAGAACTGTAGGAAATGTAAAAATAAAGCAAAAGAATGCAGATGAATGGAAAGGATTCTAGAAGATTCTCTAGTAAAGACAAAGGACAGGGAAAGTGTGGGTGGGGAAGCTGATGCCTTACAACACGTTCCGAGGTGAGAAGACAAATTACTTAGAGAAAGTGCTCCAGAGGCAGTCAGACCCCAGTGTAGCGTCTTCCCAGGTTCTGGAAGCTTAGGCTGACGTCCATGGGACTGGAGTACAGAAGCCCCCACGGCGCAGCGCCCCCTCGCTGTGCGGAGCCCGCTGCGCCTGTGGTGGGGGTGGCGTTGGGTGCCGCTGCGGGGCAAGCGCACATAATGCCTGTCCTTTCTCTTCTCAGAATTCGAGGTGAACATCGTTGTGCTGCTCCACGCTGATCATCTCATCACGGAGAACTTCCCGCTGAAGCTCTGCAGGATGTAGTGGGAGGAGGGGCCGGACGAGAGTGGCCAATGGAAGTGCAGCTGGTGCCCAGCCTGCACGGGAGCAAGCCGGCAGCACGTGCTGTTTCCTGATGATTCTGTAGCAGAAATCAGTCTGACCCCTCAGACCACAGCCGCCCTTCTGCCTCATTTCCTCCAGGCTGCTGCCTCCAGTGGGCACTTCTCATCAGACCTTTCCTTTGGAATTCATGAGGATTACGTAATGTCGTTGGCCAGATCGTTTCCTGTGACTCCTGACTCACCTGCCCCTTGTGAGGGCAGAACAGTTGTAACAGCAATTTGAGCCTTGCTGGAAAGTGAGATCCTGGGGACAAAAGGAAGCCCTCTATGCCTGGCCAGAGGATGCGGCTAGGACCCCCGACAGCACAGGATGGCCACAAGCGTACTCATTGCTTATGACGTTTGCAGAGACCCTCCAAGAAGGAGTGAGTGCAAAGGCACCCACTGGAAATGTGGGGCACTTTTTTTCACTTTCTCCTATAACATTTTTCATGATAACTTCAAAACTTTGAGGGAACTAGAAAAAAGTGTTCCTTCTCTCACCAGAGTTAGAGGACTTGGTGACAGTGGCTGTGCTGGAGTATTTCTGAAGTCACAGGAGCTGGTGTAAAGTTGTATGCTGCCCTATTCCCAGAATACATTTAAATGCAAGGTTACGTAAGGGGCGAAAAAACGCGTGTCTGAGCCTGTTGTTGTTGGGTGGGTTCTGAGCGGCAGGAGACCTGTGCCCAGGGCATAAGTGAAGACCCTTCCACACTGGGTGGTGCCGAGAAAATGCTCTGGCCCTGATGAACTTGGCCTGCCTGTGACCCCCTGAGGGCCCTGTGTTGGAGCCAGGGGCTTTTGGCCTGGAGCCATTTTCTCCTGGGCCTCCCATTGTGAGTCACGGTGTGTGGTGAGCCTGTTGCAACACATTTCTTCCTTCAGATCCTGCCATTGTTTCTGCCGGCCCGCAGCTAACAAGGCCTCAGAAATAAGCTGTGCGCTTTGCACGCTATTGCTGATGGTCCCTCTCCTGGGCAGGCTTGGGTGAGGCGGCCTCAGGCTGACGGCCCGCGGGCTGTGCTGCCCTGGTCCTGGCACAGCGTCTGGTGACGTGTGGTGCCAAGGGCAGACAGACCTGACCAGGCTTTGCTTTATCCCAGGGCTTCACCGGTGAAACTGATAACAGCGTATTCACTGAGTCATTTAAAGGTTGGTTCCCAGAAAATACATTTCTGGTTGATAAGTCTGCTTTTATGCTCACATGACCTTAATAATTATTTGTCCTTGATGATGTGTTTAAACTAGGTAGCAGAAAACAAAGAGGCCATACTTTCTGGGAAATTTCAAAGATAGAAATCATTTTTAATAGAAAAAAAACTAAATGAGAATTTTGAGCAAGGTTTGGGATATATATTGCTATATAATTTCTTTAGCAATCCGATTTTATGGATATCAATATGGTAGTGCTTTCCCTAGGGAATAATTATTACCTGAAGAGCTGCCGGCAGCCCGGCCACGTTTATCATTTCATTCCACCCTGAGGGGCCCAGGGAAGTGCCTCAGGCTTGCCATTTCCTTCCCCTTCTTGGCTGGATCCCTCCACCATCAGTTATTCAGGAAAACTCAGATGTTTGGTATCTAGGACAGCAGCTGTCCCACTGCTGCCCCGGGTGGCGGGAGCTGCGGGTGTCCACTGGCCGAAGCTCAGGGTTGTCAAATTCTCCCAGGAGAGGAGAGGAGAGGAAGGGGAGGTGAAGGAAAGGGTTTGCGAACCGTGAATCTAAAACAGTATATTATTTTGGACATGCCCATTTAGGCAGGAATGCATTTTGGCTATCGGAGCTCCAGCAGAAGTAGGGCCTGGCGCCAGGTCTCAGCCACGTTGTGAGTTCCAAAGTAAAGGTGGAGAGGAAATCAGAAAGAAAAGGATAAAAAAGCCAAAGCATCGTGCCTGAACTCATCCAGAGTCTGTGTCCCGAGCCTGCCTGTTCTGGGAGCTGTTGGGGAGGTGGACCCTGACCTCCTTTCTGCCTTCACCACTGGAGTCTCATCATTCCCAAGTCCAGGTGTGAATTACCCTTTAAAAACTTCAGGGGCTAAGATTACCCCCCACGTGCCAGCAGTGATGTATTACTTTAGCAGATTGCCTGTGTGCTCCCACAGTTCCTCTCTCATTCCCCCTTGTTCAGAAATAGGGTTGCATTTCCATGGACCCATGCCCACCTGGCTAGAGACTTATTTCTGACTCCCTTGCAGCTAGGTGTGGTCATGTGACAAGGAGGATGTGAGCCATTGGAGGCCAGACCCTGTCTGGCCGGACCAGGAACAGGCCTGCCTCCCAGCCTAGACTGTGCCAGAGCACAACAGACGTGTGAGCAAAACAGCTCGCCTCCCCCACCCCCCATGTCATTGTCACAAGAGAGAGAAAGAAATGAACTCGTCTTCAAGCCCCTGGATTGCTGGGGGTCTTGGCTGCAGCAGCCCAGCCCCAAGCTCATGATGGGAGGGGCAGGAGTTCACACGTGCAGGGTCTGGTCCCATCTGTTGCCTCTCGTAGACCCTGAGCTACCTGTGCATGTAGAACAAAGAAATTTTCCTTCTATCTTTGTGCCCACCCTCTGAGCCAAGACTTGACTTCGAGACTCTCAGGCGTCCAGAACCTTGCCCAGATCCAGCTAATAACTGCAGGGCAGGTGTAGGCCCAACAGCCCCAGAACCCAGCTGGACCCAGCCCTACCCAGTAAAACTTCCCTGACCAGAGTGGAAGGACAATGGGCTGGTTTTCACCATCACTCACTATTCAGATGGTTAAAAAGACTAAGTTGTGGTTTTCCCGGAGAGAGATGTCAACTTAATACCAAGAATGTGTTCTGCGATGACAGCTATAATGCATCCTTTTCATCCTACATTTTGGGAGGAGAGCTGCTGTCTGGTGCCGGCTCCCAAACATCCTTAAAACTTGCCAGGAGGTGCTACCTCAAGTGTGGCTAGCCCTCCCGTCCAGAGGGATGGGCTCCACGCTGCTTCTGCTCAGAGGAGCTCAGTGCTGGCTGGAGTGTTTTCAAGTTGCTGGAGTGTTAACAGATGCTAGCTGTGGATTGGGTCTAATGAGAGCCATATGAGCATTAGTTATTCTGGGTCAGGCCGTGTTCTAAGTGCTGTGCATGGATTATCCTACTTAATTGTATAGCGACCCTATGAGGAGGGAACTGTTATTCCCCCCCATTTGCAGATGAGGGGATTGTAGTCGAAGGAAAGGCTCTTGTCCGGGTTTCCCGTTGCCCAAGCCATGTACCCTACCATAGTGCAATAAAATTAAATATTATTACCAAAAGGAGAATCAAATTCAATATAACTGCTTGTAAATTTTATAACATTCTTCAGAGAAAAGCAAAACTTCATTTACAGACCCTTTTAAACAATGAAAATGAGCATACTATATAGCCAGAGCTTTGTACTATGGCCAGTGCTGCAGTCAGAGCAAAATTCATAGCCTTAGATGTTCTTATTATGCTGGAGAGAATGAAAACTGAGTTAGGCATTCAAATTAAAAGTCTAGAAAAACAAAAACAAAGAGGAAAGAATAATGATAAAAGCAGGACTTAACTGATATGAAAGCAAAAACACTGGAAAATTTGTAAGTCCACGAGTTGGTACTTTGAAAAGACTAATTCAGTGGCAGATCTTTAACAGAACAGAACACAAAGAGAGAAAAAGAAATATATAATGCTAGAAATAACTTCAGATTAAAGGGAGCTTGATAAGAATTATAATATTGCAGTATGTACCTTCCCTGCTAATAAACTGCAAACTTCAATAAAATGAAAAGGTAGGCTACCTGAATAAAATGATACCCTAGGGAAGAAATTGCCAAAGAAATAGCACTAAAAAGGTGCCAGGCCCAGAAGGTCTTATGGCAGGTTTTTATCTGAGCTTCAAGGATCAGAGAGTCCCTTTGCTACTTAAACTGTTGCAGGCTAGAGAGAAGAGTGAGAAGCCTCCAGGTTTATTTTATGTAGACCATGTAGCTCTCTTATAAAAATCTGCCATATCAGTTGGGGTTAGGTTTAGCTGTGCGGAAGGGAAACCCAAAGTTAGAGTGGTTCAACCAAGACTCACATAACTGTCCACAGGTGGATGGTGCAGAGCTGGCCTGGCAGCTCAGAGCCATGATGTCCTCAGTGATCCAGGCTACTCCCAGCTCACTGTGCCACCTTTTCTAGGATGTGGCCCTTGTCTTCATGGTTTAAGATAGTTGCAGCTAGTTCCAGCCATCACATCTGCATTCCAGGCAGCAGGATGGGGGAAAGGCTAAAGGTAAAAAAAGAGAAAAGGCCAGGTGCCAGCTCTATTAAGGATCATCTTGATGGATGCCATAAGGTATATATTCTTTTATTTTAACCTTTTATTTTGGAAATTTCAAACTTATACAAAAGGAGAGAATCATATAGATATGTCATACCCAAAAGATAGTTACTCTTTTTGTTAACATCTTTAACAAAAAATTTACCCATTTAAAGTGTACAATTCAATAGTTTTTATTATATTTACAGAGTTGTGGAACCATCACCACAGTCTAAATTTAGAGCATTTTCTTCACCCCAAAAAGAAACCCTGAACCCACTAGCAGTCAGTCTCTTCCTCTCTTCAGCCCTAAACAACCTCGGATTTACCTTCTGTCTCCATAGATTGGCCTATCCTGGACATTTCATATAAATGGAGTCATACAACGTGGTCTTTTGTGGTTGGCTTCTTTGACTTAGCCTAACGTATTTCAGGTTCATCCACACTGCACGTACATTAGTCCCTCGTTACTTTCTATTGACAAATAACAGGGCTGGCCCTGTGGCTTGGTGGTTAAGTGCGCGCGCTGCGATGCTGGTGGCCCGGGTTCGGATCCCGGGTGCGCATCGAGGCACCACTTCTCCGTTCATCCTGAGGCCGAGTCCCGCATACAGCAACTAGAAGGATGTGCAGCTACGACATACAACTATCCACTGGGGCTTTGGGGGGAAAAAATAAAATAAATAAAATCTTTAAAAAAAAAAAAAAAACATTCCATTGTACAGATATAGCGTATTGTGTTTATTCATTCATCAGTCGACACACGTTTGAACTGTTTCCACTTTTTGGCTGTTAAGAAAAATGCTGCTGTGAACATTCATAGACAAATTTTTGTGTGGACATATGTTTTTATTTCTCTTAGAAATACATCTAGGAATGGAATTTCAGGCTCATGTGATGGCTAATGTTTAACCTTTTGAGGAACTGAAAGTGTTTTCCAAAGCATCGGCACAGTTTTACATTCCTGCTGGTAATGCACGAGGGTTCCGATTTCTCCACGTCCTCGTCACCACTTGTTATTGTTCTTCCTTTTTCTTGTAGCTGTCTAGTGGGTGTGAAGTGGCATCTTGTGATTTTGATTTGCATTTCCCTAACGACTAATGATACTGAGCATCTTTTCATGTGCTGGTTGGCCATTTGTATATCATCTTTGGATAAATGGCTATTCAGATCTTTTGCCCATTATTTAATTGGATCATTTGTCTTTTTATTATTGAGTTGTAAGAGTTCTTTGTATATTCTGGATTCAAGTCCCTTTTCAGATACATGATTTTCCCCATCTGTGGGTTGTCTTTTCACCATCTTGATTGTATATTTTACAGCATAGAAGTTTTAAATTTTGATGTAGTCCAGTTTATCTATTTTTTCTTCTGTCGCTTGAGCTTTTGGTGTCACATCTAAGGAACCATTGCCTAATCTAAAGATCAGGAAGATTTTTTTTTAAAGGCTTTTAAAGATGTTTTTAAAAAGGGTTTTATAGGGGCCGGCCCAGTGGCATAGCGGATAAGTTCACGCACTCCGCTTTGGTGGCCCAGAGTTTGCAGGCTCGGATCCCGGGTGCAGACTCACACACCGCTCATCAAGCCATGCTGTGGTGGCGTCCCGTATAAAGTAGAGGAAGATGGGCACAGATGTTAGCCCAGGGCCAGTCTTCCTCAGCAAAAAGAGGAGGATTGGCAACAGATTTAGCTCAGGGCTAACCTCCCTCAAAAAAAACCACAAGAAACGAGTTTTATAGTTTTAGCTATTAGATTTGTGTCTGTGATCAGTTTTGAGTTAATTTTTGTATAGTGTGAAGTAGGGATCTAACTTCATTTTTTATATGTGGATATCCAATTATCCCAGCACAATCTGTCAAAGACTGTTTTTTCCCCATTGGATCGTCTTGGCACCCTTGTCAAAAATCAGTTGACCATGAATGTATGGGTTTCTGGACTCTCAAGTCTATTCTTATGTCAGTACCACACTGTCTTGATTTTTGTAGTTTTCTCCTAAGTTTTGAAATTCCGAAGTGTGAGTCCTATTAACTTTTATCTTCATTTTCAAAATTGTTTTGGCTGTTCTGGTTCTTTGCATTTCCATATGAATTTTAGGATCAGCTTGTCAATTTCTGCAAAAAAGCTAGCTGGGATTTTGATAGGGATTGCATTGAATCTGTAGATCAATTTTGGGAGTATTATCATCATAACAATATTGTCTTCCATGAACATGAGTTGTCTTCCCATTTATTTAGACCTTGTTTAACTTCTTTCAGCAATGTTTTATTGTTTTCAATGTGCAAGTCTTATACTTCTTTTGTTAAATTTATTTCTAAGTATTTTATTCTTTTTGATGTTATTGTAAATGGAATTGTTTTCTTAATTTCATGTTTATTGCTAGTGTATAGAAATACAATTGATTTTTTATATTGTTTTGTTTCCAGCAAACTTTCTGACATTTATTATCTCTAATAGGATATTTTTTGGTAGATTCCTTAGGATTTTCTATATACAAGATCATGTCATCTGCAGACAGAGGTGGTTTTACTTTTTCCTTTCCAATCTGGATTCCTTTTATTTCTTTTTTTACCTAATTGCCCTGGCTAGATCCTCTAATACCGTGTTGAATAGCAGTAGTGAGAGCAGATATCCTTCTCTTGTTCCTGATCCTGGGGGAAACTTTCAGTCTTGCACCTTTAAGTATGATGTTAGAACTGGAGTTTTCATAGATGCTGTTATCAGGTTGAGGAAGTTCCCTTCTATCCCTAGTTTATTGAGTGTTTTGATAATGCAAGGGTATTGTATTTTGTCAGATGCTTTTTCTGCATCAATTGAGATGAACTTGTGGTTTGCCCTTTATCCTATTCATATGGTGTATTACATTAATTGATTCTCAGATATTAAGTCAACCTTGCATTCCTGGGATAAATCGCACTTGGCGTTGGTGGATAATCCTTCTTATACGTTGCTGGATTTGGCTTGCTAGTATTTTGTTGAGGATTTTTGCATCTATATTCATGTATTCAAAAAAGCCACTGGTCAAGGCATCTATTCTTGATGTTTAAAAACTCTTATTAAACTAGGCAAATACAGAGTTTAAAAATGTAATAAAGGGGATTTACAAAAATTAATAGGAAACACCCTGCATAATAAAGTGTTAAAGATATCTTGTTAATTTTGAGAGCAAGAGGGTATCTGCTCTCCAAGTAATTATTCAGATTTTCTGTTGAAGTTTTGGCCAATGCAGTGAGATAGGAAAAGAGAAGGCTCTGCTAGAGGGACTAGGAAGCCTCAGAGTGATGGTTACGTGTGCTTATAACAAAACGCACACTCCTAATCTGGGTTTAACTCATTGGACCAGGTACTGGAACTAGGATAGCCCATGAGGGTAGTTCCATCTGACATAGTGATAAGCCAATCCAAGAACCTTCCATGGGGTCGTGCTTAGGGAAAGGGGCGTGGATCGTTTGCACAGCATGCAGGAGATCGCCGGGCCGAGATCGCCGGTCCTGTGAGTGTGGGCGAGGAAAAGAGAAGTCCCTAGACTTTCCTTGGATCCCAAACAGCTTTTTGCCTTCCTGTGTAAATGTATCCTTACAAACTACTTGGTCTTCCACTTGAGCTGATCTGAGTGAGTTTCTTTCCTTGTATTGGGTATAAACATTGCAAAGGAAGACATAAAATTATCATTATTAGCAGACAATATGGTTGCAAACCTCAAAACCCCAGGAAATCAACTGAATAAAAAACTATTATAACTGTAAAGGCAATTCAGTAAAATAGCCAATTCATATATTGATCTATAAAAACAGCTTTCAAGAAAACAGAAGTAAACATTGATAAAGTTAAATTTCATCAGTGTTTACATTCACAACAGAAACAAAACTATAAAATACTAGGAATCATTTTAATAAAACTTGTTAATAAGATGTGCAAGACCTATTTAAAGAAATCTATACAACATTATTTAGGAATACTTTTTAAAATTGAGATAAATGCTATGTTATTATATGGAAAGTCTCCATTTATTGTTATTATATAGACTCAACCAAAAAAAAGTTGTAAAGATGCTAGTTCCCAAATTAATTTTTAAATTTTAACATTTAACTTTATTCTATACAGATCTTAATGTAATATTTTGTTTGGATCTAAAGTTCCTATGGAAGAATAAGTACATAAGAATATTCAATAACATTTTGAAAATGAAGAAAAAATAAAAGGTAGTACCAAACTAGATATTAGATAATATTAAAAAGATACAAAAATTAAAACAGTTTGGTAGTGGTGCCAAAAGAGACAGGTCAGTTAAACAAATATAAAATCCATGATTGGACCCAGGTATATATGGAAGAATTTAGTATATGAGACAAGCAAGGAACACTAAGTAAAAATGACATTTCAAGTCAGTTGCAGAAGAATTGATAATATTATAAGTTGTGTTAAAAATTATATTACCAATAATCACCTCAAAAGGAAGTAAATACCAGTGGTATAAAGATGTAAAACTAAATAATGACATCATAATAATTATACCAGAAGAAGATACAGATACTATATAACTGTGGGATGGTGAAACTTTTTTTTTTTTTTTAGCTTGTAAACAACAGAAACTTATTTCTCACAGTTCTGGAGGCTGGAAAGTCCAAGACCAAGGCACCAGCACGGTCATGTTCTGGTGAGAGCTCTTTGGGCTCTCTTTCATAAGGGCTCTAATCCCACTGATGAGGGCTCTGCCCTCACGACTGACCACCTCCCAAAGGCCCCATCTCCTAGTACCATCATCACCTGGGCATTAGGTTTTCAGCCTATGAATTTGGGGGGACACAAACACTCTGTAGCAGGGCCCCACGCTCAGACCCCATGCTTAGCTTAATGCTCCACTATTGCCATCTTGAAATTGTTAATAATTTTTGAACAAGGGGCCTCACAGATTAGGGAGCTGGTCCTGAGTGAAGTGATGAATATACAAAGTTATGGAGCATAATCCTTTAACTCTGTCTCTGTTAGTTCAGCGAACATTGATTGACTGGTTACTGGGTTCTGAGGTCGGCAAGTGTGGTGGGGGAGGCCCTGGCCACTTGGCATGGGAGACTCCAGGAGGCAAGACTGAGGCCAGAAACAGAGTGGGGTGTGGTCAGACAGGAGTGGCCTTGGGAAGGTTTGTCCTCTTGCAGGTCGTTCTCCCGCTTCGTGGTCCTGTTGCCATTGTCAGTATCTCCTCACTAGCACCCCCGGGGTGCTCTGAATTACAGTGGGCAGCTCACCCACAGGCGTTATAACTACCCAGGGGACGAGCATTGTGAGGGTGCTGTGGGGACGCAGCTCCTGTCTTCCAGGAGTGTGCATTTCCCGGGGCAGAGGGAGGTGAGTAGTGAAGGGTAAACGTATGGAGGCCAGGTCTCCCCAGCCCCTCTCAGTGCTCAGCCCCAGGCGGGCAGCAGATACTGTTGTCTTGCATTATTTTGGATTTGTAGGCCAGTACTGAAACCAGCCTTGTTCATGATTGCCTGATGCAGGAGGAAAAACATCATTAGGGTTTTGTGTACCAGGCTGAGAGTGCATACGTAATATTTTTGTTTTGTTTGTTTTGTAGGGTTTTTTTATTTTTGGAGCATTCACTGGGAAGATAAGGAAGAGTGGGAATTAAATTCCCTAAAGGACCAGAGGGTTAGGGATAGAAGCCAAGTCCTTCCTGTGGGGGGGGGGGGGGGTATAGGGGGGCGATGTCAGGAGGTGATGCTGTTGTGACATGCCCCTTGACCTCCATCAAGAGGGCTCTCGGTTTCCCCTTCTGTCAAGTGAGAGGATGGGGTGGGTGGTTTCTAGGAGGGCTTCCACCTCCCATTATGAGGTCCCTAGAGTCAGATTCTAGTTCCACTCTGCCTCAAGCTGTGAGGCCTCAGTTTCTCCTGTAAAACCAGGGGGTGGACCTAGAGCACTTTTCTGGAAGCCTGTTACTTGAAGACCTGTGGCACTCCTCAGAGGGTGTGCCAGTCCCCGGGGCACCAGCGGGGGTGAGGCCTGCCCTGAGACTCACCTGTGCACGGAGCAGTGACTCACCTGCCCTCCCCAGTCTCGGGCTGTTCCAGAAGTCACCACTCCTCCTTCCTCCCAGGGGTCACTCCCAGCCTGAGCCCCCTAGGGGCCTGGGATGAAGTAACTGGGGTGAAGGGTGGAGAGCAAGAGGTCCAGCCCAGCGTCCCCAGGCTCTCTTGGTCAGGTGCTCATCTCCAAAGTGAGGGCCGGGAAATCGGGGCAGCCTGAAACTTAAAATATGACACCAAAGACAAAAATCATGAAGAAAAATATTGACGGAAAAAGTAAAAACCTTCAATACATAAAAATTTTTCTATAAGTTAAAAGAGAAAAGACAAATTAGGAAAAATATTTATCACATAATGACATGCAATGTATTAATATCATTAACATATAAGAATACTCTTACAGATCAGTAAGTAAAATACGAACACCCTAAAAGAAAAACCGGTCGAAATATGAATAGCCAACTCACAAAAGAAAAAAAAAAGCACGTGGCCAATAAACTCATGAAAAAATGGGTCAGCCTCATTAATTTCTTCATTTATGCAAACAGTTATTAAGCATTAATACTATTTGTCAGCCACTGTTTGAGGATACCTAGTGATGGAGTAAAAAGCATGGTTTCTATGAAACTGGAAGGTACATAGGTCACTTTATTAAGAGAAATATGGGAACAAAATCATATAAGCCCCAATCCAAAATGTGAGAATCTTTGTTTGAAGAAAAACGGCCATGCCGATCACATGGCCTAATAATCCTTTGCTTGTTCCGGCTCTAAGTTACAGATTCCTGCTCTTTCCTCAAATGGAAACTAAGGATACAAAATATTTATGACTCAGGGAGATAAACAAAGAAGCTGTTGGCAACAAATCAGATTGAAACAAGCATGGACACGAAGCCTAAAACCTGGCTCAGCTCCGTCATCACCAAATTCTCTGCTGTGTGCCTTTTTGCTCATCAGTATTATTAATTAATTAATAGATTAATTCATTTGATGAGAGAAAAAGATAAGTACTCTTTTCTTGTCAAACATTTTAATCTAGGCAATCTTTAAACACCTGCGATGTAGTCTTTAACCTCTTGGTTTCATATAATGAAATATACCCTTTTTTCCAAATTTTTAATTTTTAAATAAAATAGTGTTCATTCATGAATTATCTGCTTGTTATTTTCACCAAAATTATAAATAAAATCACATCTTTTCTCTTGCTTTCCTTATTCTCCCTTAAGCTTCTAGTTTTTGAGATAGCTGCCATGATTTTTCTCCCTTTTGCAAAAGTATAATAGATATAGAGAAACTAAAGTGTTTTACACACTGTCTGAGTCTACACATAACCCAGCTCTTTGTTTACAGATCAACATTGATGCCCTCATGGGGCTTATAATTAAAGATAATGAAAGATGCAAATTTTAAAAATAGTGTTTAGGAACTTCTGCTTCCACCCATGAAGGAGCAGCTGGCACCAGACTTGCCTTCTTATCATAAACAAATAGAAAACTAGACAAAATACATAAAACAATTGTGCATAGACATTGGCACAGTCAGTGCAGGACTGAGATCCCTGGAAAAAGAAACAAGCCAGGTGAGCCTAGGAGTGCCCAGGTGTTACACATGGGCCAGGGGACATGAGGGGGAACCGGGCAGAGCACATCACCCTGAGTTGAGGAGTCAGAGATGGGAATTTGTGTAGACTGAGGTGGCTGGAATTTGGGGATCAGAATACTGGAGAGGACAAATTATAGAGAAAGAGCTCCAGAAATCCAGGAGTCCCCTGGAACCTATTGCTAAAAACTTAGTTGTATATGTGTGGGGTGAAACTCCAAAAGGCAAGGAGATACTGGGTATCTGTAAGCTGGATAGTTCCCAGAGCTGACACTGTGCTGGGAGACATTTGAGTTCCAACCAGCCAGAGTGAACATTCCAGAAAGGGCATGCATAAGTAGGAGGGCTACTCTAAACCCATCCCAACAAAGCTTAAAAACAAGTCTTGAGAGTGTGAAGCTGATCTGCAGGGAGTTTAACTGCCAGCCCAAACAAGCTCAACACTCTTTAAAGGAAGCCACAAACTCCAGACACTCCACAGTGTAATACACAATATCTAGCATCCAATCAAAATTACTAGACACTCCCAGAAGCAGAAGAAAGTGATCCATGAACCAGAGAAAAATCAGTCAAAAGAAACAGATCCAGAAATGGCAGAGATTTCAAATTAATTTGTCAAATTAACACAGACAAAAAATTTAAAATGACTATTAAAATTATGCTCAAGCATTTATGGAAAAATGTGAACATGATGAGAAAAGAAATTGAAGATAAAGAATCAAATGGATTTCTAGGGATGAAAAATCTGAAATGAAGAATTCACAGGATTGGCTTAATGGCAGATGGGCTCTACAGAATACAGGATCAGTGAACCTGAAAAGAGCAATCAAAACTATCCAATCTGAAACAGAGGGGAAAAAAATGACTGAATGAATGCATGAATAAAGAAAGCAAGAAAGCTCATGACCTGGGGGAAGATGTCAGGTGTTCCATCATACACATCATTGAAGTCCTAGAAAAGACTGTTGGGTGGGGGCAGAAAAATATTGGAAGGAATAATGACTGAAATTTTTACAAATTTGACGAAAATTAAAACAAATTTTGTTACATCAGTATTGATACAACATAATGCTAGATGTTAAATAGGATAAGGTAGATTTGTATGTACTTATATGGAAAAATCATGTATATTATAAAGTAAGAAAAGCAAGGTATACAATAATAGGTATAGAATGGTCATTTGTGTAATTTTGAAAAGGATGCACATTATCAGATACGAAATGGATAGGGAAGTATCCACAATGAACTTTTGGAAGTGGATTCCTTTGGGACAGGGAATCAAGGTGGAGAGATACAGAGGAACAGATTCTTATTTCTTTATTTTTCGATTTTTTACTTTCTGTACTATTTGAATTTTTACCTTATCCGTAAATTTTTTTATTTTTAAAACAAATTTTAAATTTTAAAAAATGTGCTGTGTTCTCATGCATTGCTGATGGGACTGTACATTGGCATATACAGTCGGCCCTCGTATCTGCTGATGCATCAGCGGATTGAACCAACCACAGATCAAAAGGCCTACGATGGTTGAGTCTGTACTGAACATGTACAGACTTTTTGTCCTTGTCTTTCCCTATACAATACAGTATAACAACAATTTACAGACATTTACATTGTATTAGATATTATAAGTAACCTAGAGACGATTTAAAGTAGACAGGGTGTACGTAGGTTATACGCAAATACTACGCCATTTTACATAAGGGACTTGAGCCTCTGCGATTTTGGTGCCTATGGGGGTCCTGGAACCAATCTCCTGCAGATGCCGAGAGACGACTGTATATGGACATATGTATACACACACATACAAATACATATATGATACAGATTAAAGGAAAAAAACAATCTACAAAAATATTTTTAAAGGTAAAGAAAGTATGCTAGGGGCCGGCCCCGTGGCTTGGTGGTTGAGTGAGCGCGCTCCACTGCTGGCGACCCGGGTTCGGATCCCGGGCTCGCACCGACGCGCTGCTTCTCTGGCCACGCTGAGGCCGCGTCCCACATACAGCAACTAGAAGGATGTGCAGCTATGACATACAACTATCTACTGGGGCTTTGGGGGGAAAAGTAAATAAATAAAATCTTTAAAAAAAAAAAAAAAAAAAAAAAAAAGAAAGTATGCTAATTTTCACATTACATATGACATTAAATCCTTGCCAACCTACACAGTTCTTCCTGGGATTTATATAAGCCTGAAATAGAAGAAGATGGAATGAAGGTTCAAAAACAAAGAGCTAGAAAAATGAGTGACACCTGTGAGGATGAGCTTGTCTAACTCAGGGAGTCCTTGGGAGGACTCGAGATGGCCCTCAAGGGCTCAGGCCTTGGCCACCACACCTGAGTCCGTGACCACTGGTCCCGTCCACGCCGGGCAGGAATATCTGTGTCCAGATGAAGCCTTGCAGGCTAGCAGCGAGGAGGGGTGAGGGAGGCTGTTGCTTCATTTTTCGTTTTGCTTGCAAGTCTCTAAAGGTAGCAGCAGCAGAGTCCCTGGTGGCGGACGTGCCGTCTGTAACAATAACAGCTAACGCCTACCTGGCGCTTACCCTGTACCAGGCACTGTTCCAGGTGCCTTATGTCTATTAACTCTTCCTTCTCCCAAGCTGTGAAGACAGTCCTCGTCTGTCCCCATCTTAAAGATGAAGAAACCGAGGCACAGAGAGGTCAGTGACTTGCCCAAGGTTACCTGGTGATGAGTGCTGGAGCTGGTCCTCCCCGGACAGGCCCTGACTGAACCAGGCACTTCTCAAAGAGGCTCCTTCCAGGCCTGACTTGCGGGTGATCAGTTCAGTAGTTCAAGTGGCCAACATCCATAGCACCTCGCCCCCGTGTACCCTGGTCCTCAACCTCGGCTGCATGTTGGAAGTTTCCAGGGTGGGGCTTCTAAAAGCCCGGAAGCCACAACTTGACTAATGACTCCAGTCACTGTGGAGAGAGCCCAGGCCCCGGCAAATGGTGATCCATGTGTGCAGCCAGTCGGAGGACCACGGCCTGGCTGGAGCGTCCCTCATTGAGGAGCGTGCTCTCTGACAGCTCCATGCCTTCACCCTCAGATATGGAGCAATAATTTGGGGGGAACAAGGTTTTCCTACCACACCCCTGGGCCCACCCCACATTGCAGAGCGTGAGAGGCATCTCTGAGTTTCCTGGAGCAGGTGTTCAGCAACTGTTTGTTGAGGAAGGAGAATGAGAAGCGGGGCCTGGAGGAGAACCGATGAGATCACCAGCCTGTGGTTAGTACAGTTGAATTGGCCATTGTTTTGAAAAATAGATGAGGTTAAACCCTACATTAGCTCAGCCTATGTTTAGTTAGTGATCGCATGTAAATCCCAGGCCTGCCTCTGTAGCAAATAGAAAGATAAATCACATCTTTCCTCATCTGTAAAATATGGGCAGTAACTCCCACCTTGAAGGATGCAAACACTGGGCCCAGGGCCCGGCCCAGAAAAAGTGCTGAGTAAACCGTGGCCATTATTGTTCCCTCAAAATGTGAAACGAAGAGGCAGGTACAAATAGGGCAACTTCATCAACAGATATTTATCGCTCACTGGCTGTGGGGCAGGCACAGCGGGGCTGGGGCCTCTGGTAAGCGGATGGCCCTTTCTTCAGGGCCCATGAAATTACTTTAGGGTAAGACAGACTAGAAAACAGAGTTAAAGGGCCTGAGCATTTCTGAATTTACATTTGTAATATCCTAAAAGTAAAATTTCATTTGTCCTACTAGTTACTACATCTGTAGTAATGAGTGGTGTTCTTTCATTTTTACTGCCATCGAGAAAAATGTAAAAGCCTAAAATATACTTTCCTATGCAGCACGCTGTTGCATAACAAGAGACTAAGTGATTTCATTGTATAACACTCTGGACTACGCGAAAGACCTGGGGGATGTAATTAGATCAAGACCAGGAAACGGGTTCCTTGAGATGAGAGGATCAAAGGAGGTCCTGATATTTTAAAGTAAATATTTAGTTTCGTAAGAAAAAATGGCACTTAAGTCAATTTACACGATAGGAGATAATTTCTGAGAAGAGCTTCACCTTGTAAAATAATCTGAAGGCATCATCGAGTTTTCTGCCGTCAGAGAGTTTTGGTGTGGCTTTCATATAATAAAACGAATAAAGCAAATTATCTGTCCCTTTTCTCCATCCCTACAATCGAGACCAGTTCTGGTTTCTATTCTGCTTCCAGACAGGGAGAGATTTAAAACCTAAATCAGGGCCCCTTCTCTGCTACGGGGACCCAATCTTCCTTTTTATAACTAGTAGTTTTTATATTTTTATTTATAACCAATATTTTCATGATTAACAATCATTTAATATTAGTTGAATATGTTTAAATATTTCCTACAGTAACCTGATAAGGAATGTATACACATATAAGCTACCTACACACAAAATTTTAAAAAATCAATATACTGCTCAGCTGTAGTACAAAGAAGTAATGTATTATAAAATAATATGGATTTCAGTAAGTGGATGCTTAGGCACAGATAGACTAGAATACATCAAGACAGAACACTGAGCCCTCAGTGCCTGTACCCACAGGCAGCATCAGCATGAATGAGACTCCACAAGTGTAGTGACTCGGGTGTCTGCTGTGCTGGGGACTCGGACACGGTGACGGTGAATGGGGCTGCTGTTGGATGACATCACTTTCCAAAATGGTGAACGACTCTTGGTAAAGTTCCAAAAAAAAACCCCAAAGTACAGTCAAACCTCAAACCTCTATTCGCACGGTAACAGCATTCCCGGAAAATTCAAGTACATAAAAATTCAAAAGATACTGGGCGTTTATATATAAAATACAGTTAGGGTCTCAACCTGTACGGTCCAGTTCGGTAGCCACAAGCCACTAGCCACATTTGAAGTGTGGCTTCTCTGGATGTTGTAGACCGGACTTAGAATAAAAAATAAGAATGTAACATGTCTCGTTACTGTTTATTTTGATTATATGTTGAAATAATATTTTGGATATACTGGATTAAATAAAATATATTGCCAAAATTAATTTTACATGTTTCTTGTTACTTTTTTAAGGTAGCTGCTAGAATATTTAAACCGTGATATGTGACTTGCATTGTTGAATAGCAGCATTGGGGTGTAGACTGAGTTTGGTAGGACTTTGGGAAGTCTTACTGGGCAAGGGCCCAGCCCTCACTCTGGGATTGTCTGGCTCATAGCACAATATCCCACATCCCTAGCCCTCCTCACCTGACTCCCAGTCACTGTAACAACCAAAACCATCCTCCCTTATCTCCAAAACAGCCCCCTTCCCCACAGGATGAAGCTCCCAGCCACTTTCCCCAGGGCCCGCTCACCTCGCAGCCTCCTCGCATAGCTCTCCGCCTCACACTCCAGGCTTCCTCGGCCCTGAACTCCTTGAACACCCCTCACCCCCCAAGTTTGCCCCTAGATTCCTCTTTGACAATGTTTCAAATCCCGCTCTGGTCGCACAGACTCAAGCCACCTAAGATGCTCACCAAGATAATGCATGAGCTGGGCCGTAAAGCAAGTCTCAGAACGTTTAAAAAGATTCAAATCTTACAAAGTATATTCTCAGATCACAACTGAATTATATTAGATCACGATAATGTATTTAGAAAAACTTCAAATATTGGAAATTAAACACACTACTAAATAATCCATGGATCAAAGAAGATATCATAAGGGAATTTAGAAAATATTTTGATTTGTAAGATGCAACTACAGCACTCTTTGGGGGGAAATTTATAATTTTATATGCATATAATAGAAAAGACAATAAGCTTAGAACCAGTGATCTAAGAAGCTAAAAAAAGAAGAGCAATAAACAATAGAAGTCAAAAAGCCAAAAGTTGGTTCCTTGAAAAGATTAGTAAAATTGATAACCTGACAGTACTAGTTAAGAGATAAAAGAGAGAAAATACAAAGAGCAGGAAGAAATATCTCTAGGTCCTTTAGATATTAAAAGGATAATAAAGAAATATTTAAACAACTTTATTACAACAAATTCAACAATTTAGATGAACTGGAAAAATTCCTTGAAAGACACAAATTCCCATAACTCACTGAAAAAGAAAAGGAAAATTGAAATGGTCTTACACATATTAAATATATTCATTATAAAAAGCTTTTCCACAGAGAAAAATCCAAAGTATCAAACATTTAATGAAGAAATAATACCAACATTGCACAAACTCTTTCAGAGAAGAGAACTCTTTGCAATTCATTTTATGAGGTCAACGAAACCCTGATACCACATCCTCACAGAGACATTCCAACAAAGAAATGTGCAGACTGATACCCCTCGTGAACACAGATCTTTAAAAGCAAAAATCTTCAATAGAATATTATCAAATATAATCTAGCAATATATAAATATATACGTCTTGAACAAACAGGGTTTATCAGAGGTTCAACATTTGAAAATCAATATGTCCTGAACAGACATTTCTCCAAAGAAGATATACAGATGGCCAACAGACACATGAAAAGATGTTCAACACCATTAACTATCAGGGAAATGCAAATCAAAACTACAATGAGATATCACCTCACGCCCGTCAGAATGGCTATAATTAACAAGACAGGAAACAACATGTGTTGGAGAGGATGTGGAGAGAAAGGAACTCTCATACACTGCTGGTGGGAGTGCAAAATGGTGCAGCCACTATGGAAAACAGTATGGAGATTCCTCAAAAAATTAAGGATAGAACTACCATACGATCCAGCTATTCCACTGCTGGGTATTGATCCAAAGAACTTGAAAACACCAGTGCGCAAAGATACATGCACCCCTGTGTTCATTGCAGCATTATTCACAATAGCCAAGACTTGGAAGCAACCTAAGTTCCCATTAAGGTACAAATGGATAAAGAAGATGTGGTATATATACACAATGGAATACTACTCAGCCATAAGAAACGATGAAATCCAGCCATTTGTGACAACAGGGATGGACATTGAGGGTGTTATGCAAAGTGAAATAAGTCAGAGGGAGAAGGTCAAATACTGTATGATCTCACTCATTAAGTAGTAGATAATAACAACAACAAACAAGCACATAGAGACAGAGATTGGATTGGTGGTTACCAGAGGGGAAGAGGGGAGGGAGGAGGGTGAAAGGGATAATTAGGCACATGTGTGTGGTGATGGATTGTAATTAGTATTTGGGTGGTGAACATGAGAAAATGATGTAATCCATGCAGAAATAGAAGTATAATGATGTACACCTGAAATTTATACAATGCTATAAACCAATGTTACTGCAATAAATAAAAAATAAAATTAAATAAATAAAATAAAAATGAAAATAAAAAATAAAACCAGTCAGCTAATTAAAAAAAAGAAAATCAATGTGATTTACCATATTAACATAATAAGCGAAAAATCATATGATCACTAAAAAAAAATTGGCAAAATTCAAGCTATTAATGATTTTTTTTTAAGAAATTTTAGTTTATTTATTTGTTTTCTTGTGAGGAAGATCGGCCCTGAGCTAATATCCATGCCCATCTTCCTTCACTTTATATGGGATGCCACCACAGCATGGCTTGACAAGCGGTGCATTGGTGCGCGCCCGGGATTGAAACCGGCAAACCCTGGGCCGCGCAGTGGAGCACGCGCACTTAACCGCTTGCGCCACCAGGCTGGCCCCCAGCTATTAATGATTTTAAAAAACTCTCAACAAACTAGGAATATGGAGAAAACTTCCTTAAGTGGATAGAGGGCATCTATGGAAAACCTATAACATCATATTTAATGGTGAAAGACTAAATTCTCTCCCCATAAAACAGAGAATCAGGTGAGTACATCTTGTGCTGGGTCCCAGCCAATGTGTTAAGTCAAGAAAAGAAGTAAAATTGTCTCCATTTGCAAACACAATTATCTACAGAAAAGATTCTACAGAATAAAAAATGCTACTAAAATTAATAAAAATGTTTATCAAGGTTTCAGGATACAAGATCAATATATAAAAGTTATATTTCTGTGTGCCAGCAAAAAACACGTGGAAAATGAAGTTTAAAACAGTAGTATCAAAATACACAGAATACTTAGAAATATATTTAATGAAAGATATGAAAAACCAGAGTAAAAACTATAAAACATTGGTGAGAAAAGTTAAAAATGATCTAAATAAATGGAGAGATACAGCATGTTTAGAAATTGGAATCATCAACGTTGTTAAGGTGTTTATTCTCCCAAAATTGATCCATAGAGTCAAAGTAACCCCAAAACCCCCAGCAGGGTAGGAAATGACAATGTTTCTAAATTGTATTTGGAAATGCAAAAGACCTAGAGTGGCCAAAGTTATTTTGAAAAAGGAAAAATGCTGATGCTGTCTTGTATTAGTCTGCTCAGGCTGCCATAACAAAATACCACAAACTGCCTGGCTTAAACAACAGAAGATTTTTTTCTCTCGGTTCTAGAAGCTGGAAGTACGAAATCCAGCAGGTTTGGCAGGTTTGGTTTCTCTGGAGGCCTCTCTCTCCCCGGCTTGCAAACAGCCGCCTTCTCCCTGTGCCCTCACAGGGTCTTTTCTCTGAGCACTGGAATCCCCACTGTCTCTTCTTTTTCTCATAAGGACACAGTCCTACTGGATTAGGGCCCCACCCTATGACCTTGCTTAACCTTAGTTACCTCTTTAAGGCTCGACTTCCAAATAGTCACATTGGGGGGTTAAGGCTTCAACATAGGAATTTGGGGGAGACACAATTCAGTCTATAATATGGATCTCACCCTAAAGAATCTGATTTAGTTGTTTGGGGGATCCAGGTCATAGGATGCTTAAATGCTTCCAGAGATTCTAACCAGCAGCCATGGTTGAGAACCACTGAGTGAGGACTGAGGTCTCAACCCGTGGATGAGCTGAAGTCACGCAGGCTCTCCTGGGCCCTGCAAACTCCGAGTGACATGACATCAACTGGACATCCTGAAGGATACTGTGTGAGGAGGTGCCTGATGGGAAAGAGCTCTAGTCCAGACACTTTCCCCGCCTTGCATGGTCCTGGCGTCAGCCATGTAATGCACTCAGGCCAAGGTCAGGTCCAGAGTGATGTTCGCTAAATAGAAGCCTCCAGCCAGGCATTGACTCCACATCTACTCCACTCCAAGATTCAGGCTCTTCCTGCTATACCCCAGTGACTTTCAGGCTGTGAGGAAACACAGCAGAGGAAGAGGAGAGCAATAACATTCTCATCATCTTTAGCCAGGAGCCCCAGCGTTTGGATGTTCGTGGGTTTTCTTCATTTTAAAGTTCCTGTGTTTGTATGCTGTCGTCTTTTGGGAGTACCAACTCAGAGCCATTCAGTGCTGTTCTAGTCACCTCTTGCTTCCTCCTCTCCGCCAACACATCACCAGCCAGAGGATTTGACAGCAAGAACCACGGAGCATCCTCCAGCCAATCTAACACATACGTAGACTTAAAACTACAGTCAACTTCTCCTCTAGTTGCTTCCTCAGGATTAAAGAGACTATTTTTAGGATCTGTGTGGTGACAACCACCAAGAGGCACGGAAGGAGTTTCCAGCATTTGCATCTACTTTATCTGAGCTCTGAGCTCACGTCTCCCTGTGCTGGCCCCTTTCTCTTCTACATCAGTCCGGGCAGAGGTTTGCAGGCCCCCCATCCAGTCTCGTCCCAGCCTGATGTGGCACCAGAGCCTGGCTCTGCTTCCTCAAACCAACCAACTCTGGGGCTGCGCCACCACTGCCCACAGTACAGCCCCCGTCTGATGTCCTAGGGAGGGAGAAAGAAGCTGAGAAGGCAATGAGCAAGTCAGAGAGAAGAAAGGAAACCGGGGCGGCCACGGAGCACCAGGGCCAGCTCCCCAGGCTCTGGAGTCCCCGCCTTCCCTCCTTCTGCTCCCTCCCCAGCCCAGGGCTCTGTGGGTGCTCGTTCCAGAGATAGGAAGGCCATATTAGGCGCTCTTTGGGCTCTCTTTCACAGGGCTCAGTCCCCAGGCTGGCAGAGCCTAAAAGGCTTTGGTTGGGAGCAGCAGAAACTTGGAGACAAGTAGTAGATTCCATTCTGCACGGTCATTTTCCTTTCCTCTCCTCCCTGCCCCCACCCCTCCAGGCCCTTTTTCGCAAACGCAGGCTCCCGCCAGCTGCCCTGTCAAGGGAGGGCGGCTCCAATATCTCAGGCCGTGTCAGGGCAGCCGCTCTAGGCTGCTTAATGACCTGCCTCTGGGTGGTCAGGCTGACCTGACACGCAGAAGCTTCCTGAGATGGAAAAAACCTACCTCTTTTAAAGTGTGGCATGGGGAAAAACGTGTTAGGATATGAGAGTTTGACATCAGAGCTTAAATCTAAAATCCTTTGACCACTTGAGAAAAAAAAAATATTGCTGAAACACATAGGAAAGTATTCTCTTTTGCTTTTGAAGTGAGAACAAAAACTTATTTCATTCATTTATTCATTATGTTTCTAGGATAACGTCTTATTTTCTAAGAGGGAGGCCCTGTTAGGTGCTACAGAGGATATGAATGTGACCCAGGTGTCAGCAGGATTTCCTGGATCTCTGGGTCAGGCAAGGTTAAGCTGACTCCATCTCGTCTTTGCCCTGTCCTGTGAAAGTCCAAATTTCCGCTAAATATACTAGCAAGTTCCAGGGGCTTCTGTTCTTTAGGTCAGCTCTTTCTCCCGGTTCCTATTGCTCCGTTCCACACCTCATGGAGTCACGAAATTCTTCCATGAACCTCAACTAACACAGACTTGGTAACTGTAATAGATTTCATGAAGAAGTGGGAGGGTTGAGAAGGAGGAATTTATATTATAGAAATGCAAACAACTTCAAATGGGGTATCAGACATCCTGTTGTTTAAATACCCTCCAGGACTTTCAGAAGTGAAGAAGAGGTATTGGACTTATGCTTTCACAATAAAATGATATAAAACTGGACAAATATGAAGCCACTGCTTTCGGACACTGGATAAAAACCATCAGAGGACCATGACCCTTGAGGAGAGTGAAACATGAGGCGAGTGCCACACTCCCCATGGCTTTCTGCTTTGGGACACTTTTCACATCACCAGATAGGAAGGGAGCCCCACAGAGCAGTTGGCTCTCCTGGGGGAGAAGTGACAGACATCAGAGTTCAGGGCTGTTGAGGTGCTGGAATTTGCAGGCAGAGTGCAGAGGAGGAGAAAGCCCGCACAGAGAAGGGGCACCAGAAATTGACACAGTGGTTCCCTTGGACCTCAGCCAGATACTAAGCTATGAGTGTGTAGCATAAGACTCCACAAGGCCTGGCAGAGAACAGCCACTGAGGGGCTGTGAGGTGAATGGAGACTTTGGAAATCACACAATGTGGGAAGCACTAGAGTCTGACCAGCCAGAGTGAGAGACCTTCCTTAACCTCCTGGTCATTAGTTGAGACCCTAGAGAGGGCAGGCCGCATGAGTAGCACTGCTCCACCCCAGGGCAAGGGCCACTCTAAACCTTCCCTCACGAGGCCAATTAACAAGATTGGAAGGTGAAGATCTATCAGCAAATTAGCTGCCTTGCAGAATAAAACTACTCACTATTGAAGGGAAGACAACCAAATACAGATCCTCAACAATGGAGCATGCACAATATCCAGCATAGACTCCAAGAGAGTTAATGTTAATAGGTACAGAGTTTCATTTTGGGAAGATGAAAATGTTCTGGGGATGGGTGGTGGTGATATTTGTACAACAGTGTGAATGTACTCAATGCCACTGAACTGTACACTTAAAATAGTTAAAATGGTAAATTTTATGTTATGTATATTTTATCACAATTTTTAAAAATGCCCTCTAAGACTACTTCTTCCAGCAATAACAAGGACAAGATGTACCCTCCTGCTTAAAACACTGAAACACCAGAAAAAATTGTATGAAACAATGATATGCAGACAGTGGGAATCAGGCAGCACAGGATGGTAATCCTTCAGAAAGGGGAAACAAATGAGGTGAACCCTGCAATGTCCCCAACTTACTGTCTGGACAGAGTGTCCAGGCTACAGCATAAGGAGGAGAAACCCCAATGGAGGTCAGTGGTCTCCCTGAATTGAGGAAATGGAGCTGGGAGTCAAAAGAGACCAAGGCAGCCAGGGTTCAGAAGACAGAGTACCCAGAGAGGTGATCACGTAGAAAGACAGTCCCAGAAACTTGCAGAGGGTCCCCCTTGAGTCTTCAGTCAAGTACCAATCAACACATGTATAAGAAGAGACTGAAGACTCACTTAAAAGGACCAGAGAGACCAATCCCTCCACTTCACTCAGGACCATGAATGGTTCCATATTGCTAGAATACAAGGTTTGTAATGTACAAGGCATCAGACAGAATACTCAGAAGGTATTGCTTCAGTACTGGAGAAAAAATTAACCCCAGATTAAAATCTACTCTAGTCCCAACTAACAAAAATTTAAAACAAATGATAAAAGTATCGAACTATTTCTAAGTAACTTAACTGTACTGCGGAACAAAGATCAAGAACATTTATGGGTATAGAAAAATATCTGGCACACAACAAAATAAAAGTCACACTGTCTGGCATTCAACAAAAAATTACCAGGCATGCAAAGAAGCCAGGAAAAATGACCCATAATGATGAGAGAAATCAAACAATAGAAACAGAACAAAAAAGGACATAGATAATAGAATTAGTAGACAAGGACACTAAAAGTTATCATAACCATATTCTATATGTTCAAGAGAGTAGAGGAAATGTTAAACATGTTAATTAGAGACAGAAATATTGAAAAGACCTAAAATGAACTTCTTGAGTTGAATATTACAATGTCTGAGATGAAAAATACACTTGGTGGAATTAACAACAGATCAGACAGTACAGGAAAAAAAATTAGTGAACTTAAAGACATAGCAATACTACCCAAAATGAAACAGGGAGAGGAAAAAAGACTGAAAAAAAGTGAACAGAATATCATTAAGCTGTAAGATAACTTCAGGTAGCCTAACATACCTGTAATTGGACACCACAGGAAAGGAGGGAGAAGGACAAGAAAAATAATGAATAATGAATAAATAATGGCTGAGAATTTCCCAAATTTGATGAAAATCATAAACCCACAAATCCAAGAAATTCAATGAACTACAGAAGCACAAGAATCATGAAGAAAGTTACACCAAGGCACATCATAATCAAATTGCTCAAAAACCACTGATAAAGAGAAAATCTTAAAAAACAGCCAGAGAAAAAAGACACATTACATACAGAAAAACAAAGATAAGAATGGCATGAGACTTCGTATTGGAAACAATGTGAACTCAGAGATAGTGGAGCAAATATATTTAGAGCATTGAAAGTAAAAAACTGCAATAAAAAAATTCAAACAGAAATGTCTTTCACAAAAAGATAAAATAAAGAGTTTTTCAGACATTCAAAAGCTGAATGAATTCATCACTAGGCTACTTGAACCACAAGAAATGTTAAAGGAAGTCCTCTAGGCATAAGAAAAGTAATGGAAATCTATATCTACATAAAGGAAGAAAGAGTACTGGAAATACTGCATATATTTACAAATATAAAAGAGGGTTTTTTTTCCTATTTAAAAACATCTCCTTAAGAGATTATTGAGATGCGTATCATTAGCTGTTAGGAAAATGCAAATCAAAACCACGAGATACCACCTCACACCCATTTCGATGGCTATAATCAAAAAGATGGGTAATAGCTAATTCTGATGGGAATGTGGAGAAGCTGGAACCCTCATACACTGCCGGAGGGGATGTAAAATGTGCAGCCACTAGGGAAAACAGTCTGGCAGTCTCTCAGAAAGTTAAACACAGAGTTACCGTATGACCCAGCAATTCCACTGTTAGGTGTATGCCCAAGGGAAATGAAAACATATGTCCACACAAAACTTGAACATGAGTGTTCACTGCAGCATTATTCACGAAAGTCAAAAAGTGGGAATAGACAAATGGTCTGTAAACTGATGAATGGACAAATAAAATGTGGTATATTCATACAATGGAATATTATTCTGCAATAAAAAGAAACTACGTACTGATACATGCTACAAAATGGAAGAACTCTGAAAACATTACGCTAGGTGAAAGAAGGCAGTCTTAAAAGACCACATATTCTATGATTCCATTTATATCGAATGTCCAGAATGGACAAATCCATAGAGACAGAAAGTAGATTAGTGGTCATCTAGGATTTAGAAGGATGGAGGGAATGGGGGTGACTGCTAAAAGATAGGATGTTTCTTTTTGGGGTGATGAAATATTCTAAAATTCATGTGCTCATTGTTGCACAACTCTGTGCATATACTAAAACCCACTGGAACATATACTTTAAATGGGTGAATTGTGTAGTATGTGAATTATATCTCAATAAAGTTGTTACAAAACACATAACTCACTCTTTAAAACTAAAATAATTGCAATGTAGTATAGAGTTCATAATTTATAGGGTTTGAAATATACGACAATAACACAAAGGCCAGGAGGGGGAAATGGAAGAATATAGTTGTGAGGTTTCTATACTATATGTAACCTGGCATAATAGTACTTGAAGGAAGTTAAAGATTTATATTATAAGTCATAAATCAACCACCAACATAAAAACCCAAAGAGAGAGCTAATAGGCAAAAAAGAAGAAATAATGTAGAATTAGAAAAAATACACAATTACTCAGAAAAATGGCAAAAAAGAGGAAAATGAGAATGAACAGATACTGCAAATAGAAAGCAAAAAGCAAGATGGTAGATTTAAACCCAACCATACCAACAACTACATTAAATGTAAACATCCAAATACCCCAATTAGGTATTATGTTAAGTGAAATAAGCCAGACAGAGAAAGACAAACACTGTATGACTTCACTCATATGTGGAATATAAATTAACACATGGACAGAGAACAGTTTGGTTATTACCAGGGGGAAGGGGGTTGGAGGGTGGGCACAAGGGGTGAAGGTGTGCATTTCTATGGGGACTGACAAATACTAATGTACAACTGGAATCTCACAATGTTATAAACTATTATATCAATAAAAAAATTTTTTTAAAAAGTTAAAAACAAATACCCCCAATGAAAAGGCATAAATTGTCACATTGGCTAAAAATGTAATACCCAACTATATGCTGCTTATAAGAAATGTAGTTGAAATATAAAGAAATAAATAGGTTAAAAGTAAAGCGAGGGGAAAAGATACATTGTTCTAACACTAACCAAAAGAAAGCTGGAGTAGCTCTATTAATATCAGACAAAATAGATTTCAGAACAAAGAATATTGCTGGAGATGAAACATGGTCATTTCATAAAGATGAGTCAATTCATTAAGAGGACATAATACTAAATATTTATGTACCTAATAACATATCTTCAAAATACACAAAGTAAAATCAGAACTCCAAGAAGAGACAAATCCACAATTATAGTCAGAGTTTTCACAACTGTAATTGGGAGAATAAATTGACAGAAAATCAGAAAGAATATAGAAGGCTTGAATAACACTACCAACCAGTGCCATTGGTTGATTGACATTTCTAAAACACTGCACCCAACAACAGCAGAAAACACGTTGTTTTTAAGCGCATATAAAACATTTGCCAAGATAGACCACATTTAGGTGACAAAACAATTCTTAACAATTTTAAAAGGATTCAAATCATACAAAGTATGTTCTCTGACTCCTGAAATAAAATTGGAAATCAATAACAGAAAGACATATGAAAAACCCCCAAATATTTGTAAACTAAATAACATAGACTTTTAAATAACCCATCGGTCAAATTGAAAATCAAAATCAAAATTAAAAAATATTTTGAATTGAATCAAAATGAAAGCATAACATTATAGGTTCAGATGGGTTTAATGATGAATTCTACCAAACATTTATGAAAGAAATAGTACCAATTCTACACAAATTCTTTCAGAAAATTGAGGAAGAGGGAATACTTCTGAACTCATTATATGAGGCCAAAATCACCCTGTTATCAAAAGCAGAGAAAGACATTACCAGAAAAGATAATATAGACTGCTATTCTTCACGGACATAGATACAAAAATTCTAAAACAGATTAGAAAATTGAATTCAATGATAGTACAAAAGGATGGCCAAATGAGGCTTATCCCAGGAAAGTAAGATTGACTTAACATTTGAAAATCAAAGTAATTTACAGTATTAACAGACTAAAAAAGGAAAACTATATAATCATCCAAATTGATGCAGAAAAAAGCCATTCAAATCCAACATTGATTTCTGATTAAAAAAAACTCTCAGCAAACTAGGAATATAAAAGAACTTCCTCAATCTGCTAAAGGGCATCTATGAAAAACCTACAGCTAATATTATACTGAGTAGTAAAATACTGAGTACTTTCAGTCTAAGAGGAGGAATAAGGTAAGGTTGTCTGCTCTCGCTGCTTCTATTCAACATTGTAGTTCATTGCATTGTAAGCAGTTCAATAAGACAAGAAATAAAAGGCATCCAGATTGGAAAGGAAGAATTAAAACTGTCTGTCTTTATTCACAATGATATGATCATCTATGTAGAAAATTCTTCAGAATCTATAGGGAAACTACTAGAGCTAATAAGTAGGTTTAGCAAGGTAGCAAGATATAAAATAAATATACAAAACCACTTGCATTTCAATATCCTAGTAATAAACAATCAGAAATTGAAATTAAAATAAATATCATTAACAGTAGCATCAAAAAGAAAATACTTGCAAATAAACTTGACAAAATATGTGCAAGATCTGTACAGTGAAAACTACAAGACATTCCTGAGAGAAATTAAAGAAAACTTGAATAAATGGAGAGATATATCAGGATCACGGAGTAGAAGATTCAATATTGCTAAGATGTGAAGTCTCCCCACATTGATCTATAGATTGAATGCCATCCATATCAAAATTCAAGCAGGCTGTTTTGTAGAAATTGACAAGCTGATCCTAAAATTTATATGAAAATAAATAGAAGAGAATAGCCAAATGTAAATTTGAAAAAATAAAGTTGGAGGGCTTACATTACATGATCTCAAGACCTATTATAAAGAAACAGTAATCAAGACAGTGGCGTCAAGATAGACAAATATGTCATTTGAAAAGAATAGAGAATCCAGAAATAGATTCCCACTTACATGGTGAATTGATTTTCGACAAATGTGCCAAGGCAGTTCAAAGGGGAAAGGATAATCCTTTAAAAAACTCATGTTGAAATAATCAGTTAGCTGTATACAAAAGAAAAATGAACCTCAATCTTCATGAAACACAAGACACAAAAATTAACCAGAGATGGACCATAGACCTAATTGTAAGAACTAAAACTATAAAACTTCTAGGAGAAAATCTTATTGGCCTTGGGTAGTTTGGCAGATTTCCTGAAAGAAAAAAAGCACGATGTATAAAAGAAAAAAGTAAATTGGACATTATCAAAATTAAAAACTTTTCCTTTAATATTTTGTTAAAAATAGTTAAGAAAATGAAAAACTAAGCCACGGACTTGAAAAATATATTAACAAGACATATATCCAAAAAATGACTTATACCTAGAATATATAAAGTACCATTACAACTCAATCATAAGAAGAAATAACCCAATTTTAAAAATGAGTCAAAGATTTAAACAGACATTTCAACAAAGAAGATATATGGATCGCAAATAAGCATAGGAAAAAAATGCTCAACATCATTACTTCTTAAGGAAATGCATACTAGAATGGCTACAATTTTAAAATTTTGCCACACTCTCTGATACTGCACTTATTGCTTGGTGCTATCTGCCACACTTCGGTCAGCCTGTTATTCGGCACTCAGCTGTCTTATACAGCGTTGGTATTTCCTTGAGCCTCTGGAAGATGGACTCCAGGAGAATAGGATTGTAAACCAAGTAAGAGAAAAGCATGCATTTGAGGAAGGTGTGGGTCCAATCCAGAATAGCAATGAAGGTAATTCTAGGATGGAAGCTGGACATGAGCCTGGGAGAATTGGCTAAAGGCACAGAATAAAAGAAGAGGAGAAAGCCATGTAACCATCGGACGCCACTCGTGTGGCTTCACGAGGTAACAGGAAGGGGCCCTCCACTGCAGCTATGGCGTGGGTGCGTGCGGCAGGTGAAAGAGGATTTCGTGGCCTATACGGTTGGAGAAGGTTTTATGGCAGTGTGGGAACCTGAGCTGCTCTGGCTAAAGGGGAAGAAGTGGCCGGCAGACAGACGACTCGAGCAGCGAGTTGGCCCAGCAGGTACAAATCCTGACTCAGACATTTTCCGGCTACGTGGTGACCCTGGGAAAGTTATTTAGCCTTTTAGGTTTGTTTCCTCATCTGTAAAATATGAATAAAAGTAATCTCTACTTTGTAGGTCACTTGGGGAAATTAAACGCTGTGGTGTTTGTAACCACTCAGCAGTAGCCCGAATGTTTTACTACACTTGAGAAATGGTCCTTCATAAAATGCATGTTGGGAGAGGGGCAGGGGCTGTGTGCGAGGGTTGTGAGGAAGGTCAGAAAGGGGTTGGGAGCACCAGATTTGAAGGCCACCATAGCCTTTGTGGTGTGTGGCTCTTGTTTCACAGGTGGGGTGGGTTTTTTTAAGTGTTTATTGAGCAGCTACTATGTGCAAGCCACCCTCATTTAATACGTGTTGTATGACTGGGGAAACTGAGGCTCCAAGAGGTTAAATAATTTACCAAGGCCACACTCCTGAAGGGATGCAGGGAGCAGGCATGTGGGGAGATGAAGGGGAGATTCGGGCATCTTAGCCTGCAGTGGGAGCAGTGGGAGGGGGCTGGTTTGGGCTACGTAAGACCAGGTGGGAGGTGGTGAAGTGAGAATGAGGCTGATGACCGGGGGTGGGGAGATAGTGAGTGAAGAGCCTCAGGCCTGGGATATGTGGGCCCACTGGTGTCCTCCTAGCCCTGGAGGGCAGATCCACTGAAGGGGATCTGTGGAACCTGATTGGGTCCAGTATTTCAAGTGACTAGAGCAGAACAGGAGTGGGCCAGGGGTGTCATGGGTCGAAGCAGAGGTTCAGTTAGGAGGCTGATTGGATACAGTTGAAATTGCGTCAGAAATGCCCCTGCCTGGCCCCGGGGCCAGTCCCCTGTGAGTCTAAGGCCACACGTAGAACTAATATTCAATGAGGGCTCACCAGCAAGCTCTACTGCCTGCCAGATGCCGAAATGCCTCCGCATCGCATCAGCTGGTCTCAGGCCCAAGCCCCCCTCCCCCGCCATCCCCCCAGCCCCACGAGTGCCCTATCCCTGCCCTGGGGACCTCCCACCTCTGCACAGCCCACCAAACCAAGGGGTAACATTGGCCTCCTCGCCCTCCTTAAGCACCCAGCAGGCCCTCCCTTGGCTGGCTTTGTTCTTGCTTTCACTCTGGCAGTACGGCTCGCTCTTCTCCCTTACCTCCACAGGTCCCCCCCCACCCCCCCGCCCCCGTCTCCTTCAGGGCTGCACTCAAATGTTGTCTAAAATTGTGACCCCTCCCCTCCCATACACACTGCCTCATCCCTTTCCCGGCACCATTTTTCTCCAGATTACCATTGATGGACGTTCTATATACTTTCCTATCACAGCTGACGCCAGTCTCCCCTACTGGAACGTTGAGGACTTGAGGACGGGCCTGTCATCTCTTCTGTTCCCTGCTGTATCTCCAGCACCCAGAACAGTGCTTGCACGTGCTAGATGTTCAATAAAGAGTTGATGAATGACTGAAGGAACAAATGAATAGCGGATGTGCTGGACTTCAGTAGCCCATCAAAATGAGCGGGGCCACGTGGCTCACTCCCAGAGAGCCTCCCTGGGAGAAGTGAAGGTGGGAGAGAGGGACAAGGCCCTTGTCCCCCAGGAGAGGTCCCCAGTGGGGACAAGGAGGAGGGGAGGGAGGAGATGTAGGCTCAGCAGTCTCATAAAGGCCCAGGAAACAGGGTTTGATGGCCACGTCTCACAAAGAGAAGGGTTGTCGCAAGTGCTGTGCTCAGCTTTCAAAGGTCTGGACAACTTAGAGGTGGTGGTAGTTTTGAAACTGGAAGCAAAAGCAGTGTGGCCTCCAGTGAGGCCCCATTAGCTGGCGTCCTGCTGGCACTGGGGCAGCAGCCAGCGTCTGGAGGCACAATGCCGATCTGTTCAATTGCTTTCTTTTTTTGGAGGCTGTTGGCTCACCCCGCAGGAATGGGATGGCACTTCAGGACACGAAGCTTGGAGCTGGTGGCAGATTTCTTGGAACCGGCAGCAGGGAGATCTAAATTAAGACCTTTCTATCACACCAAATAAATAGAAGCCGAAAACGAAGGCTGAAGGAACTAGGCAAAATGCCTTTATACATAACTTTTGAAAAATGGAAGGGAAAAAAGTTAGAAAACAGAATGGTATTTATTCTCTCAAGTCCCAAGGTATTTGCTGAAAACAATGACACCTCTGTTTGACACAAAAGCACACGTTAGAAAGAGCAAGTCTCTCTCTTTGAAGTGTCCTGCCACAGAAGCCCGGGTAATAAATACCAACCGCTCTGTTGCGGAGGTTCTCGTGGCAAGGCTGAGGGCTGGCCCAATTTCAAGCCCTGTCCTCCGTCCAGGAGGTAAGATGAGTCGCCTCTGGCTTGGAGCCGTCCTCACGGTTGTTTCTTGCTTGGCACCCCTGAAGCGCACCTGCTTTGGATTTACCTGCACGCTCCTGAGCAGGGCCTGGCCAGGGGGAGGAAAGGTGCCCGCCTTGGTTTTTGGCAGAGGAAGACCTGCAGTAGGGCAGGTGTGATGGAGGAAGCAGGTTGCTGCTGGGAGGGGCTCAGAAGGAATTACTAAGAGGCTGACTCAGCGACAGACTTTGGGCATCTGTCTCTGGTCCAGCATGTCCTGGGCACAGCGGTGAGCAGTGTCTTCGTTTCCAGGATGGCAGTGACAGTGGAGCAGGCCCAGGATGGGGCCCAGGGAGGGGGCAGAAGGCACCTACGGCAGTGCGAGTGAGGACCTTCACCAAATAGAGCAGCCGAAATCATCTCAGAAGGATTTATGTGTTCAAGTCCCCTAATCACCATGTCAGACATGAAATGAGAAAGGCATTAAGGGCAACTTCAGCACCATCAGACCAGCTGTTTTCACTACAGACAAAACCCCTGCCTTCACAGATTCTTGGGGTCGGGGGGGAGCCCTGATATGTAGCATTTGCCAATTTCTGTGGTACAAATACTCCCACCACAGCCAATTTCAAGCTGTCTATGTGACACCATTAAACAGAGTTGGTAAGAGATGCACAGAATCCCATTATATAGTATTCCCACCATACAGATACTATATACATCAGTAACCCCCAAAAGCATAAAAAATGAACTGTAGTAATCAGGAAGTAATTGCCTTTGTTTTTTATATAATTTACGTAATAGTGTAAGTTTATCTAATTCAATTTTCAATAGTAGTTGTGTTTAACAGCAAGCTTGCAAAATTCCTGAAAGTTTAACAATTAGCTCTTGTTACTGGAGCCAGGGCGCCGACTCCAGTGCCCCAGACCTCACCTGGGGCCAAGGAGAACGGCAAAACTGGTCCTTGCAAAGTGGACGGTCCCCCTCGCCAGTACCAGGCAACTCCAAGACAATGCGCAACGCACCACTTTGCTAGCAAGGTGTGGTCTCTGGCTTTTTTCTCTTGACTCAGCAACAATAACAAGTTGGCATCAGTGCTGGCAGGCTGCAGCAGCTGGCAACCCAAGGAAGGTGCACCTGTTCTGCGGTGGGGGGTGTAGGTCAGCCTTGGGCCTCAGGATAGGAATTAATCTGACAGTTGTGAGGGCTGTGTGTACAGGTGGGGATGAGCCTCTCCAGGAGCTTCACCCAGGGACCATGGTAATCACTGTGCCTCCCAAGCCCAGGTTTATCAATTTTTTTTCCCTTTCATTGTTTTTATTGAAAACAATAACTAAAGTGCACACATTTTAAACATATAGCTCCATGAATTTTCCAAATGATACATTCAGGTAAGCGCCACCCAGCTGAAGATTATAGCACATTTCTGGAACCCTGGTGTGCAACCTCGTGCCCCTTCCTATCGGTAGCATCATCTCAGAGGTAACTATGATTCTGATCTCTCCCACTATAGTCTCCAGTTCTTGAAATTCACATAAATGGGAATTCTATTTTGCCTGGCTGCAGTTGCTCAGTACTATGTGAGATTCTTCCGTGTTGTTGTGTGTAGTGGTAGTTCCTTCGTTTCGTTACTGAGGTATTCCACTGTATGGATGTACCACCATTTGTCCATTCTTCTGTTGATGGGCATTTGGGTTGTTTCCCGTCTGGGGCTATTATGAATGAGGCTAACATGAAAACACTTGTACCCCTGCATTGTGAGTGTACACGTGGGAGTGGGACTGTGTCATAGTCCTACAGTATTAGCTTTAGTAAATACTGCTCTTGTGGTTGTACTAATTTACACTCCCATCAGCAGTGTATGAAAGTTCCAGTTGCTCCACATCCTAATACTTCGTACTGTCAGTCTTTTTTTTTTAGCCATCCTGATGGATATCTAGCACTATCTCATTGTGGTTTTAATTTATATTTTTCTGATGATGGATACTGAACAAATTTGACTATCAATGCCTATTAATCATGTGGGTATTCGTGAAGTGCCTATGCAAATCTTTTGCTCATTTCTAAATCTTTTTCTTACTGATATGCTACAGTTCTTTATAAATTCTGGGGTCCTTTATTGGATTTCTATTTCATGGCTTGACTTTTCACTCTGTCAATGGTAACTTCATATAGAGTTCTTAATTGTAATGATATCCAATTTATTAGATTTTTACCCTTATGATTAGTGCTTTTTGTGTCCTAATGAATCCTTGCCTATTCCTAGGCCAAGAAGATTACCTACGTTTTCTGAAGAACCTTTATTATTTTGCTTTTCATATTTAGGACCATGACCCATTTGGAGTTCATGCTATGAATGCTGTGAGGTCAAGGTTCACTTTTTTCCATATTTATAGCCAAAATTACTATTCTTGATGTAGTCAAAAACTTTTTTCCCAATTATTGATGGTTGTCTCATTAGCATTTTGTTTACTAGTGTTCTTTAATTTCTGAATAATATTTTATCTTTTCTGTTCTTTCACTCTTAAAGGGGAAATAGGAAGAGACGATAACCTGGAGGCAATGATGGAGTGAATGAACAGTTCTCACCCAGGCTGGGGAGCTGGGATTATACACCTTCTTCATGAGGATTAGCCTTGCCCAGGCCCCCCCAGTACAAACCCCCAAGCCAGCCCACCACAGAGCTCTGGTCCTAAACCCAAAGTGATCAGAAAGGCTGCCTCAAAACTGATCATCTGGGAAAGCCACAGGTGAAAGCAACCTTTGCTAGAATCATGTTCCCAAAATCAACTCAGGGAGATTTCAGGAACAAAGCCGTTAATTTTCAAAATGACTTTGAGGTGATTTGATTTCTTCTTGTTCTTTTCTCCACTCGATCACATTCTAGTCTAGGCTGTACTGAGGAAATCTACTTCCTAATCTAACAAAGCTGTTCTTATATAGGATCGCTAAACTCTATCCCTGTGCGATTTCCAAGCCCTAATCTTAATAACAATCAGCAGCTCCTCTTTATCAAGGGTTTATATGCTAGGCACTATGCTAAACACTTAAGAATTGTATTATTGATCTATATCCCTTCCGTGCCACTTTTTCAAAGCCCTTCTCTCCACCTGAAATTATGTATTTATTATTAACCGGAAAACAAGTTTCATGGGGTCCTTGTTTCTTGCACTCCTCTATCAAAACGTCTAGCCTGATGCCTAGCACACAGCAGGTACTCAATACACGTTTGTTTCCACTGGTTTCTAGGTGTTGTCCATCCTCCTAAGCAAAGCACTGAAGGTATACGGCTACATGAAGGTGGACGTCTCCCCTTAGTAGATCACGTCAGAGTCAAGAGGAGAAAATAAAAAGGGGTTAGACATGACTAATGATCAATTCTTTTTACAACTATTCTTTTAATGACATTTGATTCAAGTTTATTAATCAAGTGTGATTAAAGTTTATAACACCTAAATGTATTTCCCTTTTCTTTCATGAAGGGTCATAGTGGAGATGTTTCTGATCCTCATTCTGACAAACCATTCCATCCACTTTACTGTCTTTGCTTTTTACCAGCCTCATCAGCAAGTAAATGTTGATGACAGGAGATTCCACCTTTGGTATTGTCTCTTCTACCTGTTTCCTTTAATCCATTTCTCCAGAGAGGGTAAGCCGACTGAAACACGACCCAAAGTAGTCTCATTGCTTCAGTTTTGCAGTGTGTGGATCACTTTGCCCACCTGCCTCCACTATATAGTCTCTGAAATCACCTTAAAATTACAGTAATATTGTGCATTGCTGGGGCACCATTTCAATTGTATATTGGATTATCCATTATTTATAGCATAGATTAAGCTGTTCAGGAGGGAAAATAATCTAAACTCTTGGAAATAGTCATTGCTTTAAGTTACACATTATTCTGAATTAAACGCTATCAGAGTAAAAACAAATACTAATACTGGCTTTCTTCAATCATCTCTTAGTGCTCAGTATGCCCAGAAGGTCCTCTAAAAGGGAGACCCTACTGATCAGCCTCAGTAGTCCATGAATCCACAAATGCCTGAAAAAAAATCAATACTGAGAAATGCAATTTGATTAACTTCTACACTCTTATGTATATTCACATGGAAAATCGCTTACTTTAACCAAAACCAGGAAACTCTCTACCATCTCTGTATAAACTTTCCATTCACAAATTCAAATAGCCAATCTTATGAACTTAAGTTTAGCATCCTTTATTTAGGCACAAAGGAATGTATTGATCCAGGCTCTCAAATGTCCTAAGTTAGATCATTGGTTAGAAAACATGGGCATAACATGGCTCTTCTTTCCAAATGAAGTCACTTCTTTTTTTCTTTGTGAGGAAGATCAGCCCTGAGCTAACAGCCATTGCCAATCCGCCACCCTTTTTTCCCTTTTTCTCCCCAAAGCCCCAGTAGATAGTTGTATGTCATAGCTGCACATCCTTCTAGTTGCTGTATGTGGGATGCGGCCTCAGCATGGCTGGAGAAGCGGTGCATCGGTGCGCGCCCGGGATCCGAACCTGGGCCACCAGTAGCGGAGCGTGTGCACTTAACCGCTAAGCCACGGGGCCGGCCCCTGACGTCACTTTTTAAAATGTTCACATATGTGTCTTGAATTTTCAAGTAGAATGCATTTTTAAAATTATCTGAGAAAGACTGGACAAGCAGGACAGCACAACAATGTTATTTTAGAATGCTCTTTATTTTGACACTTAAAGGACATGTGTAAAGCATGTTCACAAGTATCTGAAGTTATGTACAAAACACGTTCTCTCACTCTCCAGCTGCTCTTTTCCTTTGTACCTGCTGCTACAAGCTGGTCCCTCCTATGTATCTTAGTATCTACAGTTCTCAGTTATTATGAACATGCAGACAATGTTTTAGGGACATGCATGGAGAATCTGCTTCAAAATATGGAGTGAGCTTCTATGGACTAAGTCACTAAGACATCAAAACTCACAGGGAACCAAGGCAGAGGAAGGCGACCAAATCAGCTCATGAACATGGGACTGAGCTTCCAGGGAACAAAGAACACACTGGAAAACCATTTTTGATCCTTCCTGTTTGAGAGAAATGGAATGTGTCCAGAATTCATGTTTCTATACTGACCACTATAAAGTCACTAAGGATATCTAATTTTTCAGTTTCTAATGCAGTTAGAGTTTTCTTCTCAGGCCACAGTACAGGAGTGCATGCATCACTTTACACAAATGTCACACACAGAGTGACTGTAACAGGGACACCACAGGATTGTCTAATTACACAATGTCTCTTTTTGGGGGTGGAAGAAGGAAGGGGGATGGTGGTGACTTTTCCCACAGTGCCTGTTGTGTGTTAGAGAGACACCCAAACACTCGTTGTCTAACTCATGATGAATGACAAATGCCACTAATGGAATAGTAAGGTATTCAAAGAGTAAGTTCCAACTGTGGGGTTGGGATGATGAATATGCAACCTCCATTGTAGGGGTAAAAAAAGGCTTGGCTGATACTAATAAAGTGTTTCGTACTCGATTTTCAAAAATCAGATTATATCTTTAGAAGATGAAAAATAAGCACTTTACCAATCTGCTAGGCGGAATAAAACAATGAAATGAAAAATCAAAATCACATGGTGTTTCAAGAAAAGGAGATTTGAATCTTTTGGTCTAAATCAGCCAATATTTTAACACTAACTACAGATTATTAAAATGTAGTGTGCTTAAGCCCACTTTTAAAACGCAGAATCTTTGAGGAAAAATGTAGGCATATTTTTAGGAACACTGACTTATAAAAATTTTAACCTGGGGCACTTTAATGGTCAAAAATACTTATAATTCAAGTATTGCTTTGAGGCGTTCACAATACTTTCTAAAAGAAGCCTTCTGTCTCAGAGAGCACCTCTGTAGCAGCCTCAACAATACAAGAATGTGGTTACACTTAATTTTATTAGCCACCATGTGGCTATTATCAAAGCGTTTAACCAGAGTGGGGAAATTACTATCAACTATATTAAAGATTGCCATTTATTAGCACAGTGACCCACAGTGCAAACAATTCTCAAATGTTTGCCTTTATACCAAAGGCAGTACACTGTATTCTTCCAATTCAACAAAGCAGTAAATTGCTCTTCAGTGAACTGTGACTAGCTAGAACAGCAGGCTGGCCTCTTCCAGAAGGTGGAGGCTACTCTTCTGACGGGAGATCACCGTCAAGGCAGGCTGGGCAAGCACTTTGCCCTTTAAGCCATCGCTTACAACACTGAAAAGGAGAAAACAAAATCAGTTAATGCCTTTAGGAGCATGTGGAGCCTCAGCTGTCCTGTGCTGCTCCTCAGCAGACACGGCTAACTTCACCTTAAAGTCTGGCGGGGCCTGGAGCCTCCCAACACTCAGACACAGTGAAGCCTGCTCAGACCAGGAGTGTGGACCAAGCCTCAGGAACAAATAAGCCCGCCTCAGAATCTGACCCATGAACACTCGGGGCCTCCGACCTGACCTCGGGACCTCCCCTCTCCAGTTTCCCCACACCCCAGCTCCTTTCTTGACGCTTCAGCTGCCCTGACTTCTAGAGGCTGCCATTTTCTTGGCTCTTGGACTCACTCACCCAGTTCTTAACCCATTGCCTCTCTGCGTGGTCTTGGTCCTTGCACAGCCCACCAGCCCACACATTACAGCCTTTACTGGAGGCTGTCTACATATCATGGTTCAAGTTGCTCCTGGCTGGCCTGCTGCTGCCACAGAGTTGGGTGTGTGTGCGAAGTCTGAGAGCCCAGGCATGACACCCCTACACCTGAGGGAGGCAGGCCATGCAAGAGACTCTGCAAGCTGTCGACTCCTAGTGAGCATGCTATATCTATCCCTTTTCTCAGGGATTAATCAACTGACACAGCAGAGACCTGATCTGTTCTAATCCAGCAGCAGGGGTGCAGGAAGAATGTTCATAGCACCCAAAACACAAAAACAGTTACCCACAAATCTGGAAAGGTACAAGTCAGTCTCCCAGGGTCAGGCGCAATGGACCCAGCTGGGTTTAGTTTTCCTCCCCTAAAATGTTAAACTTACTTCATACGCTGCACTAAATTGACAAATGTTGCACTGTGTATCTATTTCGCCATGTATGTAAGAAATCACCTTTCAAGGAACTAATACTGCTTTAATTTCAGCACCATCGTAAGCTGATGGACCCGACTGTTCTTCTCCACCCACGATGTGATGGGCGGAAAGGACAGTCTGCAGAGCCACACACCCCAGGGCCCAGGAACCCTCTCCCCTTCACACAGCACCAGCCTTTGGCAAGGGAGACAGTGAACATTGACACGAAGAGGTTTACAAAGAAAACACTTTGAAAACACAAGTAGTATTGATGCCTCGGAAAAAAGTCCCTTGTTATTTTCAAAATATTTCACAGTCAAAATGCATGATATGAGGATGGCCAAAGAGAATTCTTACCCCTTTGTGAAACTTGTGCCCACATTTTAGCACACGCACATTTTTGGATCTGAATACCTCATGGCATATTTCACAGGAATTTGCAACCAACACCTGTGGAAACAAATGTATCTGAATAATAAAGAATAACTACATTCCTTTTTGCTACATGAACTCTTCCTACAAGCGGCCTCCAAACACTTTCACCACTAAGGTAGCAAATTATTCCCAATTACAGCTAAGCAGACTGAGGGAACAATTTATTTTTCATAAAATTTCTTAGGAAAAAATATAAACATACAAAAGTACAAGTATACTTTTAAAGTTCTATTTTCTCAGAGAAAAAAATGTTTTATATGGTTAACAGATTCCCAGGTAAAATACTACAAATGCCTGTTTATCCCACCCCATAGCTAAAATATGGTGCTAGCTGAACATTACAAATTAATCATTCATCTAATTATCTAACAGTTGGGGACAGTAACATAAATTACAACATATCCACACTGTGGACTATCACGGGGCCGATGAAAATCATGATGGAACTACTCAGCCATAAGAAATTATGAAATCCAGCCATTTGTGACAACATGGATGGAACTTGAGGGTATTATGCTAAGCGAAATAAGTCAGAGGGAGAAGGTCAAACACCGTATGATCTCACTCATAAGTAGAAGATAAAAACAACAACAAACAATCTCATAGAGACAGAGACTGGTGGTTACCAGAAGGGAAGAGGGGAGGAAGGATGGTGAAAGGGGTGATTAGTCACATGTGTGTGGTGAGGGATTATAATTAGTCTTTAGGTGGCGAACAAGATGTAATCTACACAGAAATTGAAATATAATGATGTACACCTGAAATTTGTACGTTATAAACAAATGTTACCTCAATAAAAAAAAAATTCATGATGGAAGTCCATAATCCCCAACACAGAAAGAAAGCTGGTCACTACAGCCCTCTGAATAAAAGCAGGTTACAAAACACCATGTATCATATAATTCAATTTTTTAAAAATAAAGAGAATGTGTATATATAGAGATATCTAGAAAAGAGTCTGGAAAGATAGAAAATGGTAACAATGGTTACTTTTGGTTAAGAGAGATTTAATTTTTTTCTTTGCTACTTTCTAAAGTTCCTGTGAATGTGGATTACTTGTGCAAATCAAAACAAAACAAACTGATGGCTCATTCAGCAAACATCCACGGTCAGGGATTGTGCAGGGCGCTGGGACACGGGAGATGAATGGGAGGGTTTCTGGCTCAAGCGGCTCACAGTCTGGTGAGCACAGACAGCATTTTCTGTGTGAAAGCAGAGCCAGAGTGTCACCCTAGGACACCAGGCACAGAGTCCCCCTGCAGCTCACAGCACTTAGCCCACACTGCATCATTATTTTCAACTCTCACTCCCCTCTTAACTCTGAGCACTCTGAAGGCAAGAAATGAGCCTTATTTTTTCTGTGTCCTTAGCAGCTGGCAAGGAACCTAGCCCCAACCCAATGCTCCATAAACTGTGGAGGGAGTGAGTGAACGCAGTCCTGGCCGTGGGACTAAGGTTAGGGAGGGGAGCTGCGGGCAGTGCCTGAAGGTCTGAAGACTGTGAACTGCTGAGAGGGGTTTTCTGTCTTTCCCATGGCACTGACGCTGCCTAGGCAGAGAGGGGGCAGATGTGGTAGAATGAGGTGTTCTCCATCCTCTGCGGCCCCTGATGCAGTTTGGGAAGAAATGGAGGCTGGGAAGGGCAGGTTAAGGCCTCTGCAAAGCTCAGAAGTAGGCTTGGCTTGAAAAATCCACAGTTTGACTATTTCCTAGCATGGAAAGATGGGCACAATATATTCCTAAGTGGGAAAAAAAGGACACAGAAAGTATGTACAGTTTTGACTAAATTCATATACACACACATAGGAAAGAGTTCAGAAAAATGTATACCAACATGATAATACTGGTTTAGAGGGGGGTTTTGGGGTTCTTTAAGTGCTCTTTTTATTTGTACTTTCTATTGTGAACATATATATTACTTTTGTAATTTAAAAATATAAAGCAAATTACCTTTAATTTTTTAAAAAACTACCTACAATTATCAAATTAAGTTCCAGTTTGCATTCATATTTTTCTTAAAGTCAGCTTTTACATCTTGATTATCATCAACATCAACTGTGAAATACAAAGATCTCTCCCCCCAGGTGATTACAGTCTGTCTTGGGGTGGAGGTGGCCAATAAGCATGCACGCATGTGTACACACACCTGCTCCCGTACCGCATACACTCACGTCCATGAGAATGCTCTGAGGATTCTTCCTGGTTGGAGGACCACAGAGCACGTGAGCAGTCGAGGACACCCCTGGGAGAGGGAAGGGGCTCTAGCCAGGCCTTGCAGGAATGCTCTGCATGCTCATAAGCTCTCTCTTTGGGGTGAGGGTAGGGATGAGACCCTCTGGGACTTGAGTGTATGTGGTGTGGAAAATCTCCAAAGGGTAGGAGAAAGTGAAAATGTACGGGCAGAATAAAAACATAAGTTCACAAAAAGACTCACTGTTTAGCTCAAGTCAGCAAACTAGTCCTCTTGTGCAATCTTGCACTGCTGACTCCAGTATGGGGCCTGTAACTCTTTCAACTTCAATTTCATCTACACTCTGATACCGTAGTTGGACAAAAGGGAAAACGTGAGCTACACCAGAATTCAGTCTGGAGCCCACGGCCCTGAGCCACAGAGGTGACGGCCTCTCTTTCAACCACACATTCAGTGCCAACTGCACGGTCCCACCATCGGCCAGGCAGTGCAGAGAGGATCAGGGAATTACATGCTGCACATTCAAATCCAAGGAATGTGTGTTGGCAAGCTTCGTGAGTCATCTATGCCTCGGTTTCCCCATTTAGAAAATAAAGACTATTGGGGCCGGCCCGGTGGCGCAGTGGTTAAGTGCGCGCGCTCTGATGCGGCGGCCCGGGGTTCGCCAGTTCAGATCCCGGGTGCCCACTGACGCACTGCTTGTCAAGCCATGCTGTGGCCACGTCCCGTATAAAGTAGAGGAAGATGGGCACGGATGTTAGCCCACAGCCAATCTTCCTCAGCAAAAAAAAGAGGAGGATTAGCAGATGTTGGCTCAGGGCCGATCTTCCTCACAAAAAAAAAGAAAAGAAAAGAAAAGAAAGACTATTATACAATGCCTTATCAATTGAGATCACAGATATGAAGGAATTTTATAAAAAGTTCTATGTAAATGTAACATTCTTATTGTCTAAAAGGACAATAAACAACTTACATCAGTCTATCAAATTAAATGGGCAAGTTTAGCCCATTCCAGGGGCCCCCCCCAGGCACTTGAGGGGAAAGGAAGGGAAGCAACCAACCAGCGCTTGACCCTGGTGATTCTACTGTGGCACTTCACCCAGACAAGCTGAATAACCAGATCTGATCCGAGCTCACAGTGTTATTAAGTGATGGAACCAAGTCTGTGTGATTCTAAAGCCCAGGGTCACAAAGAAGAAAGTTACCCAAAAATCACTTTCCTCAACTATTCAAAATAACACATTTGATATAAAAATGAATGCATTTGACCATCTGAGGCCCAGTTCTCACCACGTGGTTGGAGCTCTTCTAGCCACTCGAGTGCAGGGCTTTTCTCCGCGGGGCCCCACGGCACTTATAAAGGCAGAGAGACAATGACCTTGCCCTGTGTGTCACTGACTGTTCTAACAGGACACTGAAGTACACCCATATTTGGTTTCTAATTTTAAGATCAAATAAATCAGGACTAGAAACGAAAAGAATGAAGCTAAATCACGCACTAACAGTTTTGTTTCCTTCCTGTTGTTCATCAAAAAGAACAAAACTGACTCTACAGTCATACATACAACACTCACAGGGACATCTTCTGTCTTCTGCCCCTTGGTTCTGGGTGATGGTCCAGTGATCACGGAGGATGGGCCCTGGGAGGCCCTGGTCACAGAAGCAGCAGAGCTGGGCTCAGATGGCCTCTCGTCCTTTCCTGGATTTGGCTACAGAGATAATGTAGGGTGGGAAGCAAGTTCAGTTACCCAAAAGCTTGACCATCTTCTGTCTTTAGTAAATTGCTCTCCACATTTTGGTTGGAAGCATTTTTTTTTTTTTTTTATAATTCTCATTTTTTATAAATAGATAAGGATAAAGTGGAACATTTTATTGTATCTGGATGAAATACTGACCTTTCTCTGTTCGTCTAGAATGTGTTCTGTCACTCTTTGGACAATTTCATCAAGACTCAATCCTGAGAGTGAGTTCTTGTTTTTGTTTCGCACTTTTTTAATCAAACCAGCAAGCTCAGTGCTGAAAGGGAAGGTGAGGATAAATGAGAGCAGAAATGCATTTCCTACTGCTAAGAAATATTACGTGCCAATAGTAACCCAACAGTTAAAAGAGACAAAAACAAATACACACAAACAAAATTAATTTGTAAACAACAATATTGACCGTAATAAAAAGCAGCAGAATAACTCTTTCCAAGGAGTTACGAAAACTTCAGCATTATTTCTAAATATTTATTTTAATAGAATTTCATAGATCCATTTGGGATGTCCATCTTACTTAGAAAACTGACTTCCCACAGCCTGGCTAGATCACAGCTTTATGCAAAATCACTGAACCATCAGACACCGTTGGTTCTGACTTGAAATCAATAAAATCCTCTGTCTAAGAGGAAACTAGTTTTGTTGACTTCCTCCCCTAAAAAATCTAACCAACAACAAGGTTTTTCACAGCCTGAATGTTTCACAAGTACCAGTGGATGGGAACTATACCTTTACTCAACAGGAACTTGATATTGTACCACTAACACCCCAAATGTTTTACCTTTCAGAAAATTAGGATGTATTTCTGTTTGGTTGTTTAAACTGTCAAGTTTAGTCAGGACTGCTAACAATTTTATTTGTAAGGTACTTTTGGCAATTACAACTTGAACATTTTCACAACATTTTACATTGGCATGGTAACTGCTATTGAGAGGACTTATGTTGCTCAAACTGAGGCAAGGCTAAATACGCCCATGTGCAGATAAAATATACTTACTTTCATACGGGCAGTGCTCTACCGATAGATGCAAACCATTAATTCTGGCCAATCATAATTTAACAACTACTTTGTTTCAAAAGTATAATTTGACAGCCTCTATCTAATACTGTATCAAATACAGAAATAACACGGGAGGTGCAGAGTCATTCCTAGATGTGGATTCTTCTCTTCTGAGCTGTACTCCAGAGACACTCCCTCTGCCTCATGGTCTCTCTTGGCTGAGACAAGGAGCACCTCTGCCTCCTCGCACCAGCCTGGAGAGTGAGGTCAGAGGTCGATGCAGAAGCACTACTGAAGTGCCTGAATGACAACTCTTGCTGACTTAGGTAAAAGCAGTTCTCCCTACCTTCACGAGGATCCCTCTGTAACATGCCCACACACCTGATTCACTGTCGAATTACATCTAGTCTTTTCAGCTGATGCCTAACAAATCAGAGGTGTTGTCCAACAAGGTATGCCTTCTTTGCTATATGTGTAATTTTTTCCCCAAATGATACGAAACTAGTGTTTTGCAGTTCAGTTAGTGATTCCATAACTAGCGTTGGTGTACGTAACTGATCTCATCGAAATCTTTTTTTTTTTATAATTTTATTTATTTATTTTTCCCCCAAAGCCCCAGTAGATAGCTGTATGTCGTAGTTGCACATCCTTCTAGTTGCTGCATGTGGGACGCAGCCTCAGCATGGCCAGAGAAGCGGTGCGTCGGTGCGCGCCCGGGATCCGAACCCAGGCCGCCAGTAGCGGAGCGTGCGCACTTAACCGCTAAGCCACGGGGCCGGCCCAATCTCATCAAAATCTTAGCAAGCTGCCATGGGTTCTGATGAGTGGTGATTACTCAGTGTTCAGTGTTTTCAATCTAGATAGGCACATTAAGAAGTTTATTTAAAAATGCTCACCTCTATGTTTTACAAAAGGAAATGTAGCACTTGTCTTTCTGAGTAAAACAATTATGCAGTCCTTTCCACTCAGCCCCTAATTGGCCATAATTTCACCTGGTCAGGAAACCTTAGTTCAATAAAGAATTTAACAGTCACAGATATTTTATATTCGTACCTGTTGTAACATGGGAATACCACTGACATGTGCTCGATAATACTATTGAACGGCTTTTTTGGAGACTGGCTTGAGCGAGTAGCACGTCCTGGAGGAACAGGCAGTTGCTGATCAGCCACGAGGCTTTGTTTTGACTGAGATGCCTGGCCAGTGCTCTTAAGCTCTGGCAGCCAGGCGACTTCCAGCTGACCGGAGAGTGATCCTGGCAGCGGTGGAGAGGGAGCCCCCACTGGGCAGTCCCTGGCAGAGGCCAGACCTGAATCCTTGGGAACTGTTGTTTGCCTTCCAGTCCCGTGACTCGTAGAAGTCAAGGGACCTTGATCATCATGGCCTACAGACTCAGGAAGTGACCTGGGACGAATCTGTGAGGAACACACGACGGTAGTATTTAGAGAAACATCCATGGACAAAGACTGACGATTAAACACGACTATAATAAAACCTGGGTGTTCAAGTTCACAGGAAACTGGAATACAATAAATTAAATGGTTTTGTTTTTAAAAAAATTACTGATCATAACATAACTTCTTAGTTGTCACGACAAGCGTAGGACTCTGACTTCTAACTAACTCTGTATAATTCATTATTTTCCCTGTAAAATTAAAAAAAACTGCCTAAATAAGAACATTTCACCTACCTACTTGCCCTCCTTCAACTCTCACCTAATCACACTTCTCCCTTCCCAGCTAAATGCTGGGGCTGATCAATCAAAACAGCTGTCCCAACACTCCCCAAAACCACCCTTGCCAAGGCCACCAAAGTCTCCATCCCACTTAGCCCAAGGAACACCTAGAGATCACTGGTCACCTTCTTTTTGTCCAAATGAGCTCTTCATGGCTCCAGGCTGCTGGCTTCCCTCCCTCCTCTCTCGGGCGCCCTCTCAGCTCTCCCTGCAGTTCTTATGCCTGTCCATGCCTTAAGTACTGATGTTCCTTATGGCATCGTCTGAGGCCCAAATCCCTCCTGCTATACCCTCTCCCCAGGCCACTTCACATTCTCTCATGGCTTGATGACTATGTGCTTGCTCCTGATAATGCCCCCCTTTTAAAAGATTCCAGTCTAGAATATTTTCTTGAGATCCAAGTCTGCAAATCAAACTTCCTACTGGGCAAATCCACTTGAGCGAGTCCAAGGCTACTCTAACGCGATGTCTTCAAAACCCGCCTTGGTGCAGTCTCCTCACCCTGCTCTTCCTCTGGTGCCCACCTCACTGACAGAAACCCGGACTCATCCTCAACTCCCCAACAGGCACACACTGCAGTCTAATCTCATGAGCAGTGCAGTTCTTTCAACTGTATCTCCTAAATACCTCTTCCCTCCACCCACTCCACTGTCACTCCCTGATCCAGGACATGGCCAGCGGCAACAAGCTAATAACTGGTCGACTGGAAATCACTCAGGCCCCCCTCCCACCATTTCTCCACACTGCAGTCAAGCTGACCGTCACAAAGTATAAAGCTGATGTCGTTCCCTTACTTAAATCTATACTGGCTTCCTGGTGACCTGAGGAAAACTCCAAACTGCTGAATAGGCCTTACAGAATAAGGCTCCCTTTGTTCTGGCCCCTGGGTACTGTTATAATGTTTCTCACTATCGCCCTCTTTGTCATACTGACCTTCTTTTATATCCATGAAAGGAGTGTGTTCTCTTTTTTCGAGCCTCCAAATATGCTGTTTCTTCCATTTGGAATACTCTGCCCCTCCAAACATCATACCATCCCACTCTTCCTCAAACACACACCTACGTACTCCTTTGCCTGGTTAATTCCCATCCTGGACCTCTGGCTCACTGAGCTCTCCAACAGGGAATCTTCCACCGAGGCCCAGACTCTAGCTTAGGTTAGTGTCCCCTAATTCATGCTGTTATAGCATTCTATGCTCCTGCGAAAAACCTTGGCGCACTTTGCTTGTAATTATGGGTTTAAAGTCTCTCTTTTCCCAAACCCATACACTTGGAGGGCACGGACCACATCTAATCCTGAGCACCACTAAATCCCCAATGAAGGAATGAGGGAGAAATGACACAAAGTAAATGATTTTTAGTGATACTTCTTACTCAAGCTCTTGGCACACTGAGATTTCCCAGGATTCTGGATATTAAAACTCTTTTGAGTACTTATAAAATTACAGAAGCTAGAATTACAAATTAATAGCAAAATATTCTGAGAGCCAACATCTTTTCCCCCTTCGTATCTGCTATAAGAACTTGGAAGAACTGTAAATGATAAGTGATCTTTAATTTACTTCTAAATAAAATTCTATTTCTTACTCAGCACAAGGGAGAGAAAAAACTTTGGATCTCAATAGAATATTTTATTCAGTTCAAGGTGGCTAAACCTTTTAATGTTTACAAAACATTTTTTGCAGCTAAATGCACAGTGAGTTTGAATGCTTAGTGTGCAAGGTCCTGATGAGAAAAAGACTCCTTCAAGATCAGGCTCCCTGCAGTCAAGGAGGTTAAGAGTCATCTAAGTTAAGGAGACTGAACACATGACAGAAGAGTCACAGGGGAGGGGCAAACGAGGGCGGCCCCAACTGGGCTTTCAGGGAGAGGCAGAACGCTGAGAGTGAGGATGGTGTTCCAGGCTGCGGAACAGCCCAGGCAAAGGTCTGGCAGTAGCTGAAAGGTGCAAATCAGGTGCTGGGGAAAACAGTCTCCTATATGGAGACAACTTCAGAACCAGAAGATTTCAATGTTGTGCCCAAACATTCTGAAACCTACCTCTAATCAAATCCTGAGTAGAGTCTTTCTTTAAATTCTTACAGTCTGATCTCCTTTGGGCTTAATTCATCTCAATTTAGTGTTTGCTGAGCACCTGCTCTGTGTCCAAATAAGAAACATGTACTCCAGAATACAATAAAGTGATACTAGGTGTAGCCAGCCATATCTTAAAGTCCACAAAATGCAATCAATGCTTTTCTTTACTGCATTGTATATTTTAAAATAAAAAGACAAGGTTTGGCAATCACTGTTATTCAAAAGATTCTGCAAATACCTCCAACTAGCAGTAAAGTATGATATGGCAGACCAACAAAGCCCTTGTATGTCTCAGGTATGGCAGCTTTCACTCTGTATTTGATGAGGAAATAGATCTTAATTTCTAGATTTTGGTCTTATGCCCCCAAGTATCTAGGAATAAGACTATATCTGAGGTGGTATTAGTAGGGAGGGCCTGCCTGAATCACCGGCACTGTTACTCCTAGATTATTATCTCACACTCACACACACCCTCACACACACACCAGCATCCAGAAAAAAAAAGCAGACTAAGGTATGTGAACGTGACAGAAACATGTACCCGAGGTGTGTTCACCTCAGTCCCGTCCTTAGATACTGATGTAGAAAAGACTGATCTTCCTTTTATATAAGGATGCTATAAAGCTTAAAAGATTAACCAATAACACCAATAATGAAAACATCAAAGCAATTATTAATCCATCCCTTCCCCACTCCCAGAAAAACAACAACAAACTACTTTGGCCAGTTAAGAAAGAAATCGTGCTTCACTAGTTTTCTATTTTATTTCCTAAAAAAAGAAAAAAAGATGCGATATACTTACTGTGCTACAGGCAGGAAACGAAAGGTCAGAAATCTGTACTTTAGAAACTTCACTGAGCCGAGAACCATTTTTAATTGCTTGAATTTGTTCTTCAAACTGAGACTGTAGGTAGAAGAAAAGGTGTTCAGTTTTTTAACAAATTTCAAGAGTAAACCACAATTATATATTAATACTTTTTTTTAATATTTCTTACTATACATTACAAATGGGCAACAATTTTCTAATAAATATAACTGAGATACAAGGTATTAAAACCATTATTTCTTGTAAGGCAACAAGTTCAAAATAAGACCTCATTAATCAGAATACACTACAGCTTTATCAAACATAATTTCTCTAATCTTATTAATCAAGGGCAGAACTTAAGATAGTTAACTAAGAAAACAGCATTACTTCCATGAAAAATTCTTAATAATTACAATGAAAAATATATATTGCCTTTATCAGCTCAAAAAAGAAAGTTTCAATATGACATTAGCCTCCCGAGAATTATAACCATCATACAGATTTTGACAGAATTATAAAATATTTTATACTTACCTTTGCTTTCTCAATTTCTTTTCTAACATTAGAAAGAAATGATTCCCATGAATGTATGTCAGACTCCATGTCAGGATATGCTGCAGAATCACTGGAAAAGTAGAAAAATATCAAACTGCTTAATGTCTACTTTAGAAATTTTTTAAAAATTAAAAGCACTAAGGTACAAGTAAAAACAAACATATAAATATGAGAGAAAGATATAATTAACATGATCACACACACACAAACAACTATTTCTAAAGAATTATGTATCTTACAAACTCACAACTAGAAACACTTTAGGAAATTCTAATTATTGATCTAACCAAACCCCTAAAACTGGTGGGCGGAGAGCAAATATTCTGCTGAATTTTAATTTCTTTCCCCAAATTTGAAGATTTCACCATTCTTCATTTGACATCTTCATGTTTAACATCAAAGGCTACCTTTGCATTAAAAAAAAAAAAGCAGCTTGGAACATTTAAAACATTCCAATAAAATCCTCACCCCCACCTTACTGTAAAATAAAGGGTGGGGCCTGACAGACTATGAAAAATTATGATCTCAGCACCTCATGAATCTGGTCTATTGAAAGTGACAGACAAGCTCTATTCCTAATGGAGAAGATCAACAAAACTATCAATCTGTGATTGTGTCAGTTCTCATTATAGATCTTAAAGAAAAAACAGAACACTCCTTTTACATCTTTTCTCTTTTGCTATCCTTTGGGGCAATGGGCAGAGTTAGCACAGAAGCCCTAAGAAAGAAGCTACGTGTACTATGAGGCTTAATAAGGAAGTTGATACTGTTAGATAACACGAGGTCTGAGAAATCTCTGTTTCCCAGATGAGCCACAATGCACAGACTATGGTGAATGCTGAACACAGGCACGTGAACACTCTTGGTCTCAACCTCAGCTGTATTAGTCCTGTAATCTGAATCAGCGTATTAGTTTACCTGTATTCAGAAAGGTTTTCTCAGGTGAAAAAAACAATCTCGAAAAATGAAGAAATAAAGAACTATACCTTAAAACATTTTCCATGACCCACAGTGGTGCAACACTGAGGGTTTGAAATTTAAATCAAAAAGCACTAGGAAAGATGAAAAATCTGAGATTAAAAAGTCAAAACCTGTGTATGGAATATGATAAAAGGACCGGATGAAAAGTAACCCCATGTGGGAAAACCCACACAGAAAAGTGCTAAATGCAAGACTGAAGAAGACTCTTCAGCATTCCCAGGTAAAATTTATTCCAAAAACAAAGCAAAACAAACAAAAACAGGTTAAGATTACGGAGAGTTGAAGAAAATGGCCATATGTGAATATCTTCTGAAGTGACATTCCCATACTCTTGCCATTAAGACGGTTAAGTAACTGTTCCTACGGAAGGCAACTGTTTAAAAGCCTTGAAAATGTGATCTTCATTCCAGAAATGTATTGCATGGAAATGATTAACAACGTCCATAAAAATTTAGCTACAAGATTACTCACTGTAGTGTAGCTTCTATCAATAAAACGTGCAAACAACCCCACTATCCCCCCCATACAGTGGTGTATGATAAATCATGACACGTTTGTATGCTGGAATACTAGTCAGCCTTTCAAAATTAGGTTGGAGAAATGTAATTACTGATATGAAAGGAAGCTTCCTATATACTACTTGGTGAAAAAATATATATAAATTGTCATTTTTTTCAAATACTTACTGAATTTATTCTAAAATATTAACTAGTTATATCTCAATGTAGAATTATGGATAATTTTTATTTTTGTTTATATGTTTTAATTTTTCTACAATTGAACATGTATTAACTGTGTAACTATTAAAAATAAAACAGTCCTGTCTCATCTAAAATGTTCTTTTCTCAAATAGCTCTAACTTTTATTTACTAAATGACATGCTGAGAAAGATTCCTGTGACACCACACAGTACCTGCTCATTAGCTTCAGGTTCTTAAGATACCCTTCTGCTTGTGATTCCATGATCTGTAACTTATACACCTCCGTCTCCTTCCAGTTTTCAAGCACAGATACCTACCATTAGATTAGAGAATGCTGAGTATTTTAAAACTGAAAAACTGAAACTATTTTAAAGTTGTTAAAAGTTATAAACCACTTCTGAGTTTCTCCTTAAATGACACAGGATGACACAGTCACCAGAACTTGATTATGCTATAATTGTACTCAGGTAAACAGGAATTAAAACTTTTGAATTTGAAAATACAGTAACAAAATGACAGTAAAATTATGTACCTTAAACAATACTTTTCTCAGATATGCAGTTTTCCACATGGCTTACTGCTTAAGCCATATACAAGCACAGAGCTAGGTTACCTGTGTGTTTACACCTTATACATCATCTATGGTCCTGTCCATGGTGAGCAGAGGGCCAGAGGCCAGCAGAATAATCCCAAGGCTGCACCCTATCAAATTTAAACGCCTCAGAGAAGTTGTTCTCAGCACAGGCATCAAAAGCCTCTAGGGCATGTTTTAAAACATTCAGACTCTCTGGCTTCCCCACAAGCCAATTGGCCATTTTTGTAAGAGTTACTGCAGGAAATGTAAATCTGCCTTGTTTTAATCCATGTGTCAGTAACCTTGACAGGGCCACCAGGCAAACCCACGTGCCACATGGTGGTAAGGGAGAACTGAACAGGCTCGGGAATACAGATGCAGGCATAGGATCCACAAAGTATAGGTACTTGGGCTTTTTTTAATTCCTTTCCTTAGAAGCAGCTGTGTAGTCAATATTTCATTAAAGGATTCACGTTTGCAGATTGCAATAAACTAAGCCTTTTCTTATTTTCCCAGAATAATCATAGACACATATACCAATAAATAATATTTATTTCTCAATTAGAAAAACAAAGCAACCATGTTTCAGGAACTCAATAAAATATAGGCAGAGGTCATTATTTTGATTTTTGTCTCAGTAGTTTCTCAAATAGTATATTGACATTGGTATATATTCTTCTGGGGGGAGGAGACAGTATATTCTTAACAAGTAGATTATTTTCAAGTTCCTTTTCTAGTACTGGCAAATATGCTTTATGGTTGACTGCCATGTGGTGCATCACTTGATTCAATATGACGAAGCCATTCAAAGCGTAGATCATGGAAAATGACCAAATTACAATGTTAAATAAAGAAAGCAGGTTACAAAATTTGGTGTACACTATGAGTACACCAGTTATGTAACACGACATAGCCATAAGGGTAGAAAATTAAAAAGCTATCTGCCAGGAAAGTGGTTGTTTCAGAGAGGCAGGATTATGAGTGACATCCCTGAGCCTCCAGCAATGTTGCTATGCCTCCTGCATAATTAAACACAAAGCACACAAATGACATCCTGCCACATCTGTCAGTCACCAGGCGTCCTGGACTCACCTCTGCAGCCACAGCTCTTTGAAGACTCTCTTCATAACGCTCTTTCCCTTTCTTTATACACTCTTCTATTTTCATTTTCTCATTTGTAAATGTATTACTGCAAATATTACAGAAAAACTTCTTGAAAAAAATTTAACCAGTGAGATCACAAAGACTTAAGCTAGGTTAATTTTGAAATCATGCCACAAAAAGACTTATATAACATCTTCTAGAGGACTTCTTGCCCAATATTTTACTGATACAGACTCACAAGTGCTCTTTGCACTTTACAAATGATCAAAAAGAAGATATGAAATTAAAAGTGAGTATTTGGTTGAGAATGCTGAGAAACTGGTTCACCATTTTTATGAGGGTAGGTGGAGTATAATCTAACTATGTTAATCAACTTCATAGAACATCCTTCATCCTTTGAGTCAGAAATTCTATTTTGACACATATTACAAGGAAACAACCCAAAGGAAAAAAGCAATCTGCACACAGTTGTTCAAGGCAATACTTTTATAACAGCTAAAAAAAGGCGGCCATGGACCATGATGTGAATAGAAATGTGCATATGAAACAATATTAAGTGAGAAAAGCGGACTACAACAGCTTACTACTGAATATACTGGTTACCAGTATGTGAAAATATTATTTCCATCAATAAAAGTGAAAAAGAAACTTTTTATGGGTTCATAATAAAAATTCTTTAACAAACCTATAACTACAGAGCAACAAACTATCATAATATAGTTGGGACTTATTTCAAGTAACAGCAAAGAAAAATTTTTAAAACACATTTTTAGTTTCAAGTTAATTCAAGGGAAAAGAGGAGTAATCAACAACAACAAACTCAGCATTTCTTATACTGACAACGTGAAAAAAAAGTAGGAACATTGTAAAATAAAAATACTTAAAGAATAAATCTATTAAAATATTATTTTAAAGAACAGAAACAGAAATAAAGAAAAGAGAAACGTAATTACTTCAAAGAAACAGACAAGCAACAATAATATTTATAAGTCTACTGCGCTTGTGCCTCTGGTATTAAAAGTAAAATAAAATAGTAAAAATAAATTTAAGCTTCATTTGCCTGATTTTAGGGGACTGATCCAGAAGTAATTCATATTCCTTATCGTCTCCGTCATTTTTCTGGGTATACCTACAAATGTATAATCACCAAATTTTAATTACTTT